>NW_024744225.1:0-12150 GCF_018991925.1 Homarus americanus | reverse complement strand
CCCCGTAACTACATGTGACCTACGCCAGTCTAGCTACACTGTCATTCAAGGATGCACAGTGTTCTTTAAACCTATTACCGCCATTACTGTTCACAGAGACAAGAGGAGAAAAATGTGAGGAACGAGGCACCTTAGAGTGACCTGAAACCTCCTTAAATAGCCTCTATGTCAAGATGAATTAAGGCTGAGTTTAGTGATAGTTCCATCCTTCTACGATATCGAGTACAAAATGGTCTTAGACAAAGAACAATGACCTCTATGTTAAAGGGAAATTAAAGGCGAATTTAGTGTTATTCGATCTTTTGAGTGTAGGTATAAAATGGCCTTAACCGAGGTAAGAGAAGTAATCCTAAATAACCTCTATATCAAGATGAATTAAAGATCAAAATAGGGTAAAATTTTCTCAGACCAAGACTCGGGTATGCAGTAGTGACGTAAGCAATACTCAAGAACCAAAGGTCAAATGAACCTTATGTCAAGAGTGAATAGAGGCGCGTCTTCTTTTAGTACCTGGTGTTGTAGTTACCTGAATGACTGACTCGATGAAGATGGAGTGCTGTTCAAAGAAAGTTGAAGGGAAAGACGGTTAAACAGGACACAATGATAAATAGGAGGCAGTAGAGGTGTGATAACGAGACAAGGGAGAATAATGATGGAAGGAAACAATAGAGAAATAGTCTATTGGATCTATTCTTCACTCTTCTTCACCATCATCAGTTTATTCCGCGTGATAAAACTGTTTCAGACACAACAACCAATCAGAGAAGCTAATTCAAACACATCAACCAATTAGAGAAGCTAGAACTTATGACGTCACAATGAAGGCGGAATAAACATTCAGAGAAGCTAGCTAGAACTTATGACAACACAATGAGGGTCCAATAACCAATTAGAGAAGCTAGAAATAATGATGTCACAATGAGGGAACAGTAACCAATCAGAGAAGCTAGCTATAATTAACTATTGACGACACAATGAGGGTGAAATAACCAATCAGAGAAGCTAGAACTTATGACGACACAATGAGGGTGGAATAACCAATCAGAAAAGCTAGCTAGAACTTATGACGACACAATGAGGGAGAAGTTTCAATAATGCCATTCACAAAAACAGAAATTAATGGCATTTTAATTCTGTAGTTATATTTAAACCTACGATATAAATTCTTAAAAGTATATATACGGTAAATAATTCTCTAGATCAGGAGATATAAAGAATAATTCCCCCAAAATAACGTTAGTGAAGGTTGTAAGGTAAATAATAAAAGAAATGTATTTGTAGTTGATCTCTCTCTCTCTCTCTCTCCTCAGATATTCCCTAACAAAACACAAAGACATTAAAAGAAAATAAGAAAACAAGATGAAGAGAGATAATGAAAAACAGTGAATATAGTGAATGAAAGAAGAGAAAGAAAGAGAAGAAAAAAGATGAAGATAACGAGTAACACAAGAGAGAGAGAGAGAGAGAGAGAGAGAGAGAGAGAGAGAGAGAGAGAGAAAGAGAGAGAGAGAGAGAGAGAGAGAGAGAAAAGGATAATAATAGAACAATATTAAAATAGAAAACAACATAAATATAGAAAATCGAAGAAAAGAAGGAGGTGAAGGGGAGAGTGGAGGTGAGAGGGCGAAGGGGCAGGCGGAGGGGGGGGTCAGGGGAGGGGTGGAAAGTGGGGTCAAGGGGAGGGAGGGGGATTTCTCTACAGATAACCGTTGTGTAAATCGGATTTCGAGGTGTATAAATATTTACAGATTAAGTTAAGTGTAAGTCCGGTCAGAGTTCTCACAGATAAATCCCTGATGAAAGGGATTTATTTACATTCTATTTTTTTTCAGTATATTGAAATGATGCAGATTCCTGTGTGTTAAAGATACGAGATTGGTTCATGCTAGCGACCTGTGGTGTAATGGTCAGCGTGTTCTCCTCGCAAGAGAGTGGACCCGGGTTCGATCCCCGGGCAGGGTGAAACTATGGGCAAGTTTCTTTACGCCATTTGCCTCTGTCTACCCAGCAGTAATTGGGAACCTGGATGTTAATTTGTGAATCGTGTTCCGGGGTAATGGTTAGCCAGTGCAGTTGGCGAGTTGTCCGGTCTTCTGGGACTATTCCTTGACACTGGGTCATGCAGCTCGTTAACTCAGGGTGTGGTTGTTGTGTTGGCGACAGCTTCTACACCTTAAACACTGGGTCATGCAGCTCGTTAACTCAGGGGGTGGTTGTTGTGTTGGCGACAGCTTCTACACCTTAAACACTGGGTTGTCCAGCGTTAACTCAGGGGTGGTTACAGCCAAGGACAGTTTTGCCAATCTTAAACACTGGGTCATGCAGTCGTTAACCTGTATAGTTAAGGACAGCTTTCTACACCTTAAACACTGGGTCATGCAGCTCGTTAACTCGGGGTGTGGTTGCTGTGTTGGTGACAGCTTTTACACCTTAAACACTGGGTCATGCAGCTCGTTAACTCAGGGTGTGGTTGCTGTGTTGGCGACAGCTTCTACACCTTAAACACTGGGTCATGCAACTCGTTAACTCAGGGTGTGGCTGTTGTGTTGGAGACAGCTTCTACACCATAAACACTGGGTCATGAAACTCGTTAACTCAGGGTGTGGTTGTTGTGTTGGAGACAGCTTCTACACCATAAACACTGGGTCATGCAGCTCGTTAACCTGTAGTGTATATAGTTATGACAGCTTTTACACTTAAAACACTGGGTCATGCAACCCGTTAACTCAGGGGCGTGGTTGTTGTGTTGATGACAGTTTTACACCTTAAACATTGGGTCATGCAACCTCACAACTCAGGGTGTGGATATAGTTATGACAGCTTTACACCTTAAACATCAATAAGCAGCTGTTAACTTAGGGGTGGTTGTTGTGTTGGATACAGCTTCTACACCTTAAACACTGTCATTAGGGTGTGTCAGCATGGAGGCGAATTTTTTTTTTTTGAGTTTGAAAATCGGCCCATGGTATAATGATGTAGTTCTATGCAGAATCATGTGATATCTTCAGATTTGAAAGTTTTCATTTTTGCTAGTAATGAGAACTTGAAATCTTATGAAAATTGTTATTCCCACCCTTTTACCAACACCACTAAATAGCTTATTTAAAGTAAATAAATGTATCAGGTTAATTTATTAGGATGAAAATGATCCAGAATAGTGAAACGAATGATCTTGACACATTTATTAAATTAATATTCCTTTAGAAAACAAAATCATCAAATACAAAAACTGGTTTTACTACTACGACCCGGTGTTGCTGCACACCATAGAGAATATGTCTTTCTTGCTTCTGTTTCTACTCATCACCTCCCTGCTGACCACCTGAGCTCGGATGGAGCCTTCCCTCCTCTCCTGGCTGTACACGTGACTGCTGGCCTCGCTCACTTGCTGTACACAACGCTCTATACTCTGGGTGTGCGAGGGCCAGGCAGGGACATGCATGGGGTTGTCCAGGAAAGCTCTGACTTGAACATTGGTGAGGCTGCAGGTAAGAGGGGGCTCACTGCCAGCCTGGATGTTATCCAGATCTAGGAGATCAGTGAGGGTCTTGGCACCTAGATTGACTTCAGGAGTCTTCCTGACCCTGAAGGAATTGTCACCAACTGATTCGTCATGCCCAGATCCTCTCATAAGTCTCATATCCAAGATCTTTTGACTGCCACTTTCTCTCCTCATCCTACTGGGCAGACATTGTCTGCAGTAATCCGCCTCGGATGAGCATACCAGGAAGATCTCCTCACAGTCTGCTCCACAATCTGGGAACAACCTTCTAGCTTGACTTCAGGAGCTCGCCAGAAGAGAACATGCCTGACCTTCATAGAGAACGATGACTTGACCTGGTGTTGAACCAATTTGGCAAGGAGACACTCACGATGAATTGGACAATAAGTCTCAGGTTGTGAAGCTGGTTCCCTTTCAGTTTATGATGAGCGACCCAAATTCTGCAGAACCTGAGAGCCGTTGTGAGCCACCTCGAATGTGAGACTGGACCTATCTGCAGGTAAGCAAGTCTATCAGGCAAGACCCCAGTTTTGATGGCACTGCAAATCATGTAACCATAGTACTGGTCAGTACTCAGGTCGTCAATGACAGTATGTGCAAGCTCAACGAGTGGAGGGCCAACTGTGATTTTTTTCAAAGCTCGGATTTATTTCTAACCCAGTGGCAGAGTCCAGCATCTTGCCAAGAGGACCAGACCATCTGTTGTTTGAAAGAGTCTTGCCATCCAGCTCCTGGATCAGATGTCTGAGTGGCAACTCGTTGGTGTGGAGGTCACAAACAATCCAGACCAGCCCCAATCTTCCAGCTCTATCCACTGTGATGACCCCCTGCCACCCTGCAGTTCGTGTTGGTGCTGTCCTCCGAAGGCCTGCAGGGTCTGGCCCACGTTCCTCTGAGCCAGTTCACAATGTTGACATTCGCCACTTTCAGCTGGTTTCCTTGATGTCATCTTTCTGATAGCCGCCACGAATACTCCTGGTTCACTGCAGCAGGAGAGGTTCCTCCTTCCACCATGGCAGCCAACTTGTCAGAATCTCCAACTTTCAAGTGAACACTTTAGTGTCATCCCTTCTCCCATCAAAGAACAAACAATTGATTCCATTTTCTTATCCTTATCAAACTCCTTCTAGGTCAATAACACGTTTTCCTGAGCTCTTACTTTGTTATGATCTATCACCAGGTGAACATCATCAGGTGTTATCAAACCACCGTCAATCCAGGCAGCTGTTGCTATCTCTGCAGTTTCTCTGAGATCAGTGTGGTGTCGCATGCTGGCCAGAGCTATGCTCGGGATATCTTTCCTATTTCGAATCTTATGCCTGGAAGGTTTGGGATCATTATTTTCTGGGTTAGGGACAAAGTCACCATTCTCCTGGTCAGCACTCGGATCAGCCATGGAGAAGTCATTAAACTCTGAATCAGCTTGACTCAACTTCATCGGCCTTTACCTCACCCTGGCCTTTCAAGTCTTTCCTCGGCAACTCTTTCTCCTTCTGTCTCTGTGGTAGCCTCTGCCTTGGACTCTGGAATATCTTATTAGAAATCATGAGGAGTATTCTATACTGCCAGTCTCTGTGTTTTGACAAATGCTGTCTGATCACAGGAATCTTCAGTTAACGCTTGCAAATACAGGAGACAGGGCCTCGGATTTACAGTCACGATCGCATCCAAACTCAGGACAGAGAACACTTGGGCACTTGCAAGTAATTATGTCAAATAACTGGTCCAGTTGCTTGGCAAAGCTGTCCTTAACTGCAAGTTTTCCTCTCCCAAGAGAGATATCTCTTGCCTTTTCCCAACTGGCTAGCAGTCTCTCACTAATCTTCTTCTGACTTGTTATGACTGGAGGCTTGAACTGAGCGTTAGCCAGAGTGTACTGTGCCAAGACAGTTTTGGTCATATCACTGGCAATGTCTTTGTTTGTGTAAGTTCTTTGGTTCTTTTCACTGATTTGCCTGATTAAAACACCGTATCTCAAAGCATCTCTCAATGTAGGCAACTCCGACTTCAGGAGCTCTCTCCCAGACCCAAGATAGTGACTGAGATGGCTGGATTTTTGGTTCCTCGTCCTGACACAAGCAGCCATCGCAAATATTATCAACTTATATATGCATCAGAATCTGAAACAGAAAAAAATATTGTTAGTTGGGTTGTTAAAGAATGAAGTCAGAAAGCAATGTTCACTATTTAATTGTAATGCACTAATGCAGCTGTACGTTAGATTTTCGATAAATTTCACGCTAAAATTTACCTAGCAAAAGGTTGCAAAATATTGAAACTGAAATTAATTTCTGTTTATATATACTAAAATCTACCAAAAAAGTGATGGGCCATTAGTTTTAGCTGATCTTCCCTCCTATGACACACCCTACTGGGTCATGCAGCTCGTTAACTCAGGGTGTGGTTGTTGTGTTGGCGACAGCTTCTACACCTTGATAATACAGTCTGTTTCATGTAATATCTAAATAATACATAGATACTTGCTGTACCCTCTTATTAATACAGTTTCTGTTATGTAATATCTAAATAATACATAGATACTTGCTGTACCCTCTTGATAATACAGTCTGTTTCATGTAATATCTAAATAATACATAGATACTTGCTGTACCCACTTGATAATACAGTCTGTTTCATGTAATATCTAAATAATACATAGATACTTGCTGTACCCTCTTGATAATACAGTCTGTTTCATGTAATATCTAAATAATACATAGATACTTGCTGTACCCCCTTGATAATACAGTCTGTTTCATGTAATATCTAAAAAATACATAGATACTTGGTGTACCCTCTTATTAATACAGTTTCTGTCATGTAATATCTAAATAATACATAGATACTTGTTGTACCTTCTTGATAATACAGTCTGTTTCATGTAATATCTAAATAATACATAGATACTTGCTGTACCCTCTTGATAATTCAGTTTCTGCCATGAAATATCTAAATAATACATAGATACTTGCTGTACTCTCCTGATAATTCAGTTTCTGTCATATAATATCTAAATAATACATAGATACTTGTTGTACCCTCTTGATAATACAGTCTGTTTCATGTAATATCTAAAAAATACATAGATACTTGCTGTGCCCTCTTATTAATACAGTTTCTGTCATGTAATATCTAAATAATACATAGATACTTGCTGTACCCTCTTATTAATACAGTTTCTGTCATGTAATCACTAAAAAAAGTACATTAACCTTGCTGTAACCAATAATTACTACATAATAATTGCTGTAGTTGCTAAATAATGCAATTAATGACTATGTACTATTTTAATAATACAGTATACAGTACTTAATGTAGTGGGTGATTTATACAGTATATGTTATGTATTTACTATAGTCTGTAAGTGGTTTACGTTTATTATAAATTAACATAATGAGGGTAATAATTGAGAGAGAGAGAGAGAGAGAGAGAGAGAGGCATAAAGGAAAATACACACACACGAACTCCTACAAACATACATACATACATACATACACACACACACACACACGCACAAACATCACAACATCTCCATCTGTCTGTCTTCCTCAGAACTCAATATTTATGTAAAACCTTTGGTCTTAAAATTCAACCAGAGTTTTTCCTTTTTCTTTTTTTTACGAAACCTTTTAACAATGACGGTATGAGAGTTCCGTTAATCTCCCAAGGGAGGAAACGTAACCCGATTCGACTTATTTTTCTCCAAATTTCACATAACGTATTAAAAGCGACTCCAGATAGATGGATAGATAGATACTTCCTCAACCTGGTAATGTGAGGTGGGGGGTTGTCGTCTTGATGTTTGTTTGTATGTTACTCACTTTTCAAGAATTTATTTATCTATTGAAAAAAAAATTGCTATTGTTTACGTATGAATAAATAGGTAATTTAGTTGTTGTTTGTGTTAAAAAAAGACGTATTATTTGTTGATTCTCTTTAATTTTATATTGAAGCTTTTATTTACATCATCGTCGTCTTTTGTTTACGATATAAAGGATGGAAACTTGATGCTCACTTGTTTTTGTGTCATTGTGTTTATAACTTTTACATGGAATTACAGACGATTTTTTTTTTTACTTTGTCTCATGTTTCTTTATTTATCTCTCTTACTTGGTTTTGGTGTGGGAGAGAGAGAGAGGCGAAAACAAGAGGATAAGTTGACAAACAAGTTCAAGATGGTAAAGTTTACTCACGTAGGAGAGAAAGTTATAAACATTTGAACACCTCGAGATATACGATACAAGTGCGTTATGGCGACGACACCTCGACTATGACATTTGAAACTAAACTAATCCCACATATATCAACTAAGGTATCGGCTGGAAAATATAATTAATCCCAGAGGTTTATGCCATTAGCCTCAGCAATGAACCGTCCACACAGGGGAGGCAAAATCCGGTGTGAGTAGAAATTAATGACCGTAGTTTTCCGGGTGTTGATGTGAGAACGTTTTGTACGATAATTCATGACACGGGTGAGATATATGCTTTAATTATAACTCTAAACCTTTTTAATGTTATAGTTCTCTCATATTGTTTACCGTTATATGAATCATCTTTTAAAATGGTAATAGGAAATAAGATTAATGATCCTTAAAATAGAATTAACGAGGAAAAGAACATATTTCACGATAGTTGCCAGATGTAAGGGAATGGTTGTGTTGTGTTGTAAAGAAACATGCAAACAAAAACACTAAGTACACAATCACCTGTTTCTTTTGTCTCTGTCTGTCTGTCTGTCTGTCTGTCTGTCTGTCTGTCTCACCCTTTCACTGTACACAAAAGAAATAATACTCACGAACGAATATTATTAAGTTAAACCAACAAAAAGAATTTTGTAATTAGGAAAAAAATAATTACTGTGAAAGTAAATATATTGAACCACACACACACACACACACGTCACTGCACCAGGACTACATCAACAAACATTCTAATGAGCAGTACACAAAAGATAAGGGCAAGGGGGGGGGGAGGTTACCAAGCTATGATCAAGAGTTGTAATCACAGAAGTTAAACGGGAATATGAACACCAATCCTCAGTAGTGACCCAAGTCTACGGGTCTACAGTGGAAACCGGTAACACTTTTGAAATATGCCGGTGATCTGCCGGTTACGTAAACCGAGTGTTTATACCGGCTGTGTCTGGTGGTCTGGGTCTGCGGTGAGGAGCCAGTGTCGCTACCAGCCGTCTGAGGTCTCACGGTGAGGCCGAGATGTAAGCACCAGCCGTCTGGTGACCTGGGTCTACGGTAGAGACGAGTGTCGCTACCAGCCGTCACAAGTGGTCTACGGTAGAGCCGAGTGTCGCTACCAGCCGTCACAAGTGGTCTACAGGTCTACGGTAGAGCCGAGTGTTGCTACCAGCCGTCACAAGTGGTCTACGGGTCTACGGTAGAGCCGAGTGTCGCTACCAGCCGTCACAAGTGGTTTACGGGTCTACAGTAGAGCTGAGTGTTGCTACCAGCCGTCACAAGTGGTCTACGGGTCTACGGTAGAGCCGAGTGTTGCTACCAGCCGTCACAAGTGGTCTACAGGTCTACGGTGTTTTGTGTTCAGTTTCAAGCTAAGACGCCTGGGTATCTAAACGACGGTGTTACTGTCTTATTAAATTCGCTGAACGTATTCCATGCTCGGAGTCTTATACAAAGACGTTATGTACAAAAGTCCATCAAGACCATAACCTAGCCTAACCTAACCTAACCCAACCTACTCCTTCTAGACCGAATATGATACAGTCTCCCTTCTTCCCTCGCCACAGATCTGACCTGCTCGCCAACAGATCTCACCTGCTCGCCACTACAGTCAGCTCTCCACCAGCCAGATTGACTTACCAATAAGTTCTCCTCGTGTCTAACTAAACACCTCTGCTCCATCACCAACGCTTCCTACAGCCACACAAGATGCCCAGCTGACTACCAGACCTCAAATGTATCACCAATGCCCAAATCAACGAACCCACGATCCATACGACCCACGACCCATTGCCATCACCCCAATCTTACCAAACCAATCAAGAGCCAGCATTTACTCTCCATTATAGAATAGTATTAACAAAGGCAATAAAGGTATAAGCATCACTCGATCAATGTTTTATTCCTATGATGACGACACAAGACCTCAGGTACAAATGGATGTGTCAGATTAATTATTTCTTCACAGGTAAGTCTCTCTCTCTCTCAAGTGCAGGTGTCCTCATTATGGTTTAGCCAGACAGGGAAACAAAAGAGTGTATAAACGTAACGTAACATAACGTAACGTAACGTAACGTAACCTAACCTAACCTATCGTAATTTAACTCGATATATACATAAGTTTACCTTCAAGTACAAGTCTGGTGGTGATTGGCTGTATAGTTGCGTGGAGGTGGAAAATGCGCCTTGTGATTGGTGGGTGAGTTGCGTGCGTGGGTGGTGGTGGTGTGGCGTGACGCAAGGGGGGAGGGAGGGGAAGGGTGCGTTAGTCGCTGTGTTATAGAAGGTGACTACTGTTACGAACCCCTCCACCCAGCACTACGAACCACGCCATCTATTGTCCTGATCTACCTACCCAGCACCACGAGCAACGCCATCTAGGGACGAGACACGAGTATGACTCGTCTTAGTTACCACTCCGGGGTTTCTCTTCTCCATATCCTGGTTGTTGTGTCACCTCAAAGTCTTCTTTGTCAGCTCCAATTCGAGGAGAGAGGACTTGGCTCTGAGAAGTGACCACAGGATCATCTATCCTTTAAACCTGCGGCGCAGTGACTACCTACCGTCTTCTACAATACTCAGCCTTACTCGTCAGCCATCTCAGCTCCTCACTTAAGTACTTGTATCTGGTATTGCCTCCCCCACGTCCACTTGCTTCAAAATTGTTTATGTTGTATTAATATGTATATACTGTTAATGTTTAGGTTAAGTTTGGTTAAGGGTAATTTATAAGCTGAATATTTTGTTAAGGGATTTATGGTACTCTATTATATACAACGAATACTCGCATCCTTTGTCTACCCTTTTATAGTCCGATTGTCTTTTTTTTGTTGTTGTTGTTGTTACCTGTTGGGATCTGGGTAGACGTATAACTATATTCTAAATCCCCAACTCGTAACAAATGGCGACCGTGACAGGACACGACCTTAAGTACCATATTCCTTCCTCCCTTGTTACTCAGTGTTAATTATTCCTCTCAGTCACTTCTGTTCATAATTGCTTTACGATGGTTTAAAGTTTCCTTCATATGTGTGCATATATTAGATGTACGCATAGTAAGAGTGGACAGACGTAGATAGGTCTCTAAGGCCATAAGGCTACTGCTATTACACGGCAGCCGTAGTAAGTCTAATTGGAGTGTAGAAGAATCCAATCTGTTTAATGCCGTACCTCACTCCAGAGGGTTGTTCTATAGTCATTTAGTTTACGGTGAAGTGATATCTTAGACGCCCCTGCCTTACCAGACCAAGCAATTATAAAGCCCCAATTATTGTTCTTTCCTATTAATCTCATTCAGGGTCAATCATACCATTTATCAGGCTGTTAACCGATCATTATATTAATGCCGTATTACGCCCTTCCTCTTTCAAGTATATCAGGGTTGTTAATCCGGATCTTTATATTAATGCCGTAATACGCCCTACCTCTTTCAAGTCTCTTATCCTTATCTAAGGATCTTTTCAGAAGAACAATAATCATAAGTGTAATTTCCCTAGGTATAACTTGGTTAGTTTTCGGGACTTTCTGGTTATCCACTGCCGTGATATTTTCTAGGGTTATCCACTTATCTTATCTTTTGACCATTAGTTAATTTATCCTATTTTTCTTAACAATGGCCACCTCAGGTTTTGATCTCCAGGATTTTATTGAAAATCCTTCCGTAGCTAAATTACGTGTTAATATCCTGAAGAAAGAATGGAAAGAAATAGCCAACTATTATAATATCCCATTTTCACAGCAACTGACTAAGGAAATGTTAAAAAAATCATGTGATAGAAGTGTTGTTTCAACATGAAGTTTTAAAAGAATCCGCTGTTGACAGATTAACGCCCATGTCCAAGAAACTTCAACCACTATCCACCACCCCTCCTCACTCAGAAGTTGCTTCAGGTCTGGCTAGCCCTCAAGAAGAAACACAACGAATAGACGCCTTAGAACTAGAACGAGCAAGGTTCGAGTTCCAAATCAAAATGAAAGAACTAGAGTTGGAACAGGCCAAGTTGGAGAAGGAGGCCAAGTTGGAGCAGGCCAAGTTGGAGCAGCAGGCCAAGTTGGAGCCTGAAGAAAGGTCGGAACAGGCCAAGTTGCAGCATGAAGAAAAGTTGGAACAGGCCAAGTTGGAACAGGCCACGTTGGAGCAAAAGTTGGAGCATGAGGGAAGGTCGGAACAGGCCAAGTTGGAGCATGAGGAAATGATGGAACGGGCCAAGTTGGAGCAGGAGGTTAGACTGAAAGAACTACAGGTAAGAGATAGTCACCTTAACATCGGAGTTTAGATCAAAAGAAGTGGCATTAAGAGAGAAACTAGCTGCTTTTAACCCTGCTACTACTTCTTCCCTTGTTCCCGGGTTTGATGAATCCGATATGGACGGGTCATTTAGGACTTGAGAAAATAGCCGGGAAGAATGAGTGGCCAAAGGACCAGTGGGTGTCAGTGTTAGTTCCTAAATTATAT
>NW_024744224.1:0-10501 GCF_018991925.1 Homarus americanus | reverse complement strand
AGGTGTGGTCCTGCCCAGGTGTCTTGGTTAGGTGCGGTTGTAGGTCACCCGGCTCACGTCATTAGCGGGCGAGGTCAAGTCCCTTGGGTCGACCTGAGGTGTGTCAACCCGGAATGTGGTGGTACCACGAGGTCTGTGGTGTACTTGCTGTTATATGCGGCATAATTCTGGGCTGTAAGGTTTGGTCTGACAATCAATCATTACACCTCCCGCCAAGACCAAAGCTTCATCACAGAGACTGATGCTTGGTGGCGGGGTTCGTAACACCAGGTACACCTCCGATATTCCCAGGTACACCTCCGATACTCCCCAGGGTATTACTCTTTTGAGACTCCCAGGTACTCCATCATATCCTTTTTGTATTTCATAAAGGACATTCTAAGTTACACTTCTGACACCCAGGTACACCTCTGACACTCCCAGGTACACCTCTGACACTCCTAGGTATTCCTCTGACACTCCCTGGTACACCTCTGACACTCCCAGGTACACCTCAGACAATCTCTGGTACACCTCTGACACTCCTAGGTACACCTCTTTCACTCCCTGGTTCTCCCCTGACACTCCCAGGTACACCTCAGACACTCCCAGGTACACCTCAGACACTCCCAGGTACACCTGAGACACTCCTAGATACACCTCTCACACTCCAAGGTACACCTCTCGCACTCCCAGGTAATCCTGTGACACTCCCTGGTACTTCTCTGACACTCCCAGGTACACCTCAGACACTCCTAGGTACACCCCTTGCATTTCACTCCCCAGGTACATCTCTTATCACTCCCAGGTACACCTCTGACACCCCAGGTACAATCCATGACATTCCCAGGTACTCCTCTTGACACCCCAGGTACTCCTGACACTCCTGAACACACCTGACACTCCTAGGTACACCTGTACACCCCAGGTACACCTCTGTGATGTGGGCCCCCAGGCCACCTCTCTCTCACCTCCCAGGTACACCTCTGACACTCCCAGGTACTCCTCTGACACTCCCTGGTACACACCTGACACTCCCAGGTACACCACTGACTCTCCCAGGTACACCTCTGGCACTCCCAGGTACACTTCTGACACTCTCAGGGACACCTCCGACACTCCCAGGTACACCTCTGACACTCCCAGGTACACCTCTGACACTCCCAGGTACACCTCTGACACTCCCAGGTACACCTCTGATACTCACATGTATACCTCTGACACTCCCAGTATAATGAGACGAATCTCACAAGAAGAGAATTACATACATAGGTAGGAAGTATAGAGAGTAGGAATGTAAAGATAGGAAACTTGGTAGCGTGGCCTGGATGTTATTTGCACAGCGTCACTACGCTTATCTTATCTCGTATGTCAATACACGTATATCACTTCTTAAAGGGACAACTTGTTAAACACCTCTTGATACAACTATTTATTACTTCACTCAATGACATGGACACATTAATATCACTATTATATCGGGGTACTAACACATTATGCTTTACGTTACTTGACACTGACTCTCGGACACACCGGAATGAATACACTTCCCACAGTAGGTAACTCACCCTAGGACGTTCTGACAAGACTCACGTGTACCCTGACGTAGGCCCAGTGAGTGCTGGCTGGGCTGCCTCCTATGGGAGAGTCTGCTTAGCTGGCGATGCTGTGGTCTGGTCGGGAGGTCTCCCTCCCGACCTGGGGAGGGGACGTGCGTGACTCTGCTTAGTGAACCGAGTGACGACCCGAACGGGAGAGAGATGACAGCAACCAGAATGAGAATCAGTATGACCAGGATCAGAATGATAATCGTAATCGAAACGAATGCCCGTGGACGGGACTGTAGGGCCTTTATATGGGGTCGGCCCAGCCGGCTTCTGACCTCTAACAATTAACACTAAACTGGTTTGATCTGAATAGTTGTGTGCAGGTGTGGTCCTGGCCAGGTGTCTTGGCTAGGTGCGGTTGTAGGTCACCGGCTCACGTCATTAGCGGGCGAGGTCAAGTCCCTTGGGTCGACCTGAGGTGTGTCAACCCGGAATGTGGTGGTACCACGAGGTCTGTGGTGTACTTGTTGTTATATGTGACATAATTCTGGGCTGTAAGCTTTGGTCTGACAATCAATCATTACACCTCCCGCCAAGACCAAAGCTTCATCACAGAGACTGATGCCACATATAGACAGCAACATCACGTGTGGTGTCAAAGATAATCCCTGGGGCGATAACATAGTCTCACATTTACAAACAACAATCTCATAGGTGTATGTTTTTCTACTGGCGCTAGTTTGATCTGACAAAGCTCACTATACCTCCTGCCAAGATCAAAGCTTCTATGCCAGGAGAAAAAGGAAACATAGCAAGTGAACATAGAATGAAAAAATCCTTCATATGTAGCATAGTGTCCGAGGCAACCTTGCAAATCACATTCTACAAACAATAACAGGTGTTACATTTCCTTATCAGCCCATGTCAAAATAATAATTCATCTCAGTCAGTAATATAGCTACAACATCGTGTTTCATAGTCCAAGACATTGATCAAATGAACTCATAGAAAAAAGTGAGACTAAAAAAAGACATTCTTTGTAGTAAACATCAACAAAATCAGAGAAAATACTTCAAAGTACACAAAAAATGTTCCTACTTCACATATTAGGGTATTGATATCTTTTTATTATACATCAACAACATCAGTACATTAGTTGGGTCCGGCATAGCTCACGTCTTCCATCCAGCTGGTATCTGAAAAACAGGGGATGGCGGCAGCTCAGCAGCTGTAGTCGGTTGGTCCTTCATCATCGACTTTCTTGTGATGTCAGGACAGCACATCTTCTGTCTTCTTTCTTCACATAGCACATCTTCTGTCTCCTTTCTTCACATACCGCACCTTGTAGGTCGTTTCTCCACACCTTCTGACTTCTTCTCACTTCCTCCTGGTTTCTATACTATTCCAGACGAGTTTTCTGTCCCATCTGCGTTCTTCCTCTACGTTTAGAGCCTCATTTTCAACATCTTCTAGATGAATTTTCTGTTCCATCTTCCTTTTTTCTTAGTACATCATCATTTTCATCTTCCAGACGAATTTTCTGTTCATCTGCGTTTCTTTATACATCTTCATTTTCATATTCCAGACGAATTTTTCTGCTCATCTGCGTTTCTTTATACATCTTCATTTTCATATTCCAGATGAATTTTTCTGCTCCATCTGTATTTCTTCTCTGCAACATCATCATTTTCAACATATTCCAGACGATTTTCTGTTCATCTGCCGTCGGCCCCCTCCGGCCGGGATGAAGGCCGGTCCACTGCTTGGGCTGTCGTCTCCTTAGATGACTGTAAGGCAGGTTCCGCGGACCAAGGCTCGCCCTCCGTACGTGAGTGTCGGCGAGACCAAAGACCGTCCTGTCTTACACCTTCCACAGTGGTGAATCCCTCCCTGGCTGGGCTCACCAGGGTTCGTTGTGTCGCTCTACATTCCACACTCCTTAACTTCCTAAAGTAGAAAAATATAAAATCTTCTTAATCCTAGACCAAGGGAGGACTTGAAAGAAGTGACGTGGTGTGTGGTGGGTTTCGTGCTGCCTTCATCAAGCTGCATTCATCACGCTGCTTTCATCATGCTGGTTCTTCTCTGCTCGTATGTACTGTGGTTGACGTCCGGCTGGCCATGGGTGGTACTGTGTGTGACATTTGACAGAGAAACAATCCTAAAGGGGTGATGGATTAGTTGGAAGTGCATTCGCAAAAAAAAAGTTTACTTTATATGTTAGGTCAATGTTTGGCAACTATCATTTCCGTCACTACAATGTTCTCATCAGGCTGGGTCGGGGAGTGAAGCTCTGCGCACTACACTGAATATCATTTATCACTGCGCGTCAAAGAGTACATCACAAATCATAATAGCATAAAAATACACTGAGTGAAGCTCTGCATTCATCGCAATATTACTTTATATTAACCATCATCATCAACACACAGTTTACGGGACAAAAGACGGGGAATCAGTGTGGTCAAGCGAGGCGGGGCAGGTCAGAAGAACGTGAGGTCACACGAGCGGGGTGGGGCGAGGCGGGGCGGCACTGGGCGAGGCGAGGCTGGCCAGGCCCAGCCAGGCTGGTGCGTTGCGGGTGAGGTGGGGAGGAGCCGAGGCGTGGTTGATCGGGCCAGGCCGAGGCTTCGCGGGGCGGGGAGGGGCACGGAACGGAGGGGCGGGGCGGGGCAGGGATGGGAGGAAGGGTAAGGAGGGTGAGGTAAGGATTAGGACAGGGAGGAGGATGTAGGTTAAAAGACATGTTAAGTTATAACAGTTAGTACAGACACCGCTTTCATCACTGAAACACAATGGCTACATTTAACACTGACCAACAATCAAACTGCACTTGGGCTACTGAGAATGCCACAGATAGCGGGTGACACTGAGAAATTACGTTAAGCACTGAACATATTTCTATTAAAAATTCGCACATACCACCACAAGAGACATTTACTTGAGCTGTAACGGTGACACACTAGGACACTTTTCACCCTACTAGCAGGAACTTCTTATCACGCACTTTTGAACTAACGAGCCAGGTGTTATGGCTAACAGGGGAGGGCATGGGTTTACGTTAAGTACACTGTTACCAATAACAAGGGACGAGGGGGGCGTGGGTTAACTTCATAGTTCGCTACCACCAATATAATGAGACAAAGACACAAGGAGAGGAAGAATATATATAAGTAGGCAGTATAGAGAGTAGAAATGTAAAGATAGGAAACTTGGTAGCGTGGCCTGGATGTTATTTGCACAGCGTCACTACGCTTATCTTATCTCGTATGTCAATACACGTATATCACTTCTTAAAGGGACAACTTGTTAAACACCTCTTGATACAACTATTTATTACTTCACTCAATGACATGGACACATTAATATCACTACTATATCGGGGTACTAACACATTATGCTTTACGTTACTTGACACTGACTCTCGGACACACCGGAATGAATACACTTCCCACAGTAGGTAACTCACCCTAGGACGTTCTGACAAGACTCACGTGTACCCTGACGTAGGCCCAGTGAGTGCTGGCTGGGCTGCCTGGTCTGGTCGGGAGGTCTCCCTCCCGACCTGGGGAGGGGACGTGCGTGACTCTGCTTAGTGAACCGAGTGACGACCCGAACGGGAGAGAGATGACAGCAACCAGAATGAGAATCAGTATGACCAGGATCAGAATGATAATCGTAATCGAAACGAATGCCCGTGGACGGGACTGTAGGGCCTTTATATGGGGTCGGCCCAGCCGGCTTCTGACCTCTAACAATTAACACTAAACTGGTTTGATCTGAATAGTTGTGTGCAGGTGTGGTCCTGGCCAGGTGTCTTGGCTAGGTGCGGTTGTAGGTCACCGGCTCACGTCATTAGCGGGCGAGGTCAAGTCCCTTGGGTCGACCTGAGGTGTGTCAACCCGGAATGTGGTGGTACCACGAGGTCTGTGGTGTACTTGTTGTTATATGTGACATAATTCTGGGCTGTAAGCTTTGGTCTGACAATCAATCATTACACCTCCCGCCAAGACCAAAGCTTCATCACAGAGACTGATGCCACATATAGACAGCAACATCACGTGTGGTGTCAAAGATAATCCCTGGGGCGATAACATAGTCTCACATTTACAAACAACAATCTCATAGGTGTATGTTTTTCTACTGGCGCTAGTTTGATCTGACAAAGCTCACTATACCTCCCGCCAAGATCAAAGCTTCTATGCCAGGAGAAAAAGGAAACATAGCAAGTGAACATAGAATGAAAAAATCCTTCATATGTAGCATAGTGTCCGAGGCAACCTTGCAAATCACATTCTACAAACAATAACAGGTGTTACATTTCCTTATCAACCCATGTCAAAATACTAATTCATCTCAGTCAGTAATATAGCTACAACATCGTGTTTCATAGTCCAAGACATTGATCAAATGAACTCATAGAAAAAAGTGAGACTAAAAAAAGACATTCTTTGTAGTAAACATCAACAAAATCAGAGAAAATACTTCAAAGTACACAAAAAATGTTCCTACTTCACATATTAGGGTATTGATATCTTTTTATTATACATCAACAACATCAGTACATTAGTTGGGTCCGGCATAGCTCACGTCTTCCATCCAGCTGGTATCTGAAAAACAGGGGATGGCGGCAGCTCAGCAGCTGTAGTCGGTTGGTCCTTCATCATCGACTTTCTTGTGATGTCAGGACAGCACATCTTCTGTCTTCTTTCTTCACATAGCACATCTTCTGTCTCCTTTCTTCACATACCACACCTTGTAGGTCGTTTCTCCACACCTTCTGACTTCTTCTCACTTCCTCCTGGTTTCTATACTATTCCAGACGAGTTTTCTGTCCCATCTGCGTTCTTCCTCTACGTTTAGAGCCTCATTTTCAACATCTTCTAGATGAATTTTCTGTTCCATCTTCCTTTTTTCTTAGTACATCATCATTTTCATCTTCCAGACGAATTTTCTGTTCATCTGCGTTTCTTTATACATCTTCATTTTCATATTCCAGACGAATTTTTCTGCTCATCTGCGTTTCTTTATACATCTTCATTTTCATATTCCAGATGAATTTTTCTGCTCCATCTGTATTTCTTCTCTGCAACATTATCATTTTTAACATATTCCAGACGATTTTCTGTTCATCTGCCGTCGGCCCCCTCCGGCCGGGATGAAGGCCGGTCCACTGCTTGGGCTGTCGTCTCCTTCGATGACTGTAAGGCAGGTTCCGTGGACCAAGGCTCGCCCTCCGTACGTGAGTGTCGGCGAGACCAAAGACCGTCCTGTCTTACACCTTCCACAGTGGTGAATCCCTCCCTGGCTGGGCTCACCAGGGTTCGTTGTGTCGCTCTACATTCCACACTCCTTAACTTCCTAAAGTAGAAAAATATAAAATCTTCTTAATCCTAGACCAAGGGAGGACTTGAAAGAAGTGACGTGGTGTGTGGTGGGTTTCGTGCTGCCTTCATCAAGCTGCATTCATCACGCTGCTTTCATCATGCTGGTTCTTCTCTGCTCGTATGTGTATGTATATTATGTATGCTGGATTATGTATTATGTATGTATATTATGTATGTGCTCCATTTATATTTATTCAGCCTAGCTAGCAGCGTGTGGCAATGTTATTACCATACCCCACACGCTTAATTAATGTGCCTGGCGACGTATGGAAGCTGCTAATGTATCACTTGCCATACGTCGTCTATGGTAGTTGACCAGGACCTTAGCTAGGGAGCAGTGCTATCCACCTCTGTGTACATACTCTTATCCAGTAAACCGAACCTACAAAACTATACAGGTGTTTGTGTTCTCTCCTGTATATAGAACTTATTACCCAGAACATCTAACATGGCGCAGTGCGTAGTTTTACTGGATTATTACGAGTGATTAGTGCAAGTTTGTGGAAAGCCGGCTGATGGATCCCCGCCTTGGGTCAACCCCGCGTCATCCCTCGAAGAATTTCGCAACTTTGAGCAGTGTCAGTGACAGTGATTTTCTGTGAAGTGTTTAGTGCATTGTGTGTTTCGTGCCATTCATGTGTGACCTTGTTCGAACGGATTTCCAAGGTATACGGCATGTTCTGGGCATTTGTGGGGTGTAGAGCTCAGCGCACCCTCCTCTGACCGTTTACAGAGAGCGACTGAGCTACTCCTGTCTCCACCCCCCTCCCTCACAGCGCCGCCTCCACCCCCCCTCACAGCTGGGGCGAGACGCTCTGCCCGGGACACACACACACACACACACATACATGTACTAACACTTGCTGACCGCGCGGCTTCATTATATATATTTTATATATATAACCTACTTATCTGTGTATTGAATTAAATTTTTTTTGTCTGAAATCTTGTTGATACGACGGGCTGACCGGTCAACACTGATTTAAGACACAGTACACAGATAAAGTAGTTATGTCTCATGCCTTACGTAGCCGTGGACCCAGCGCCTGGATGAGTCAAGCGGATGATAGTCCCCCAGAGATGGATGACCAGGCCGGCCCAGCTCCCACAACATCGCGCAGCCCTTCACCTCAACATTCAGCGTTATCTCCAGAGATAATTGCCTTAATGAAGTTTATGAGAGATGAGAGACGCGAGGATGAAGCTCACAGACGTTTGGCGGATGAGCACAGAAGGCAAGCAGAGGCAGAACGAGACCACCAACGGAGAATGGAAGACAGTGCACGGTTTGAAGCCTTGATATCTCGCCTCACTGTTAACCAAGCCCCTGGCTCTAACACTGCCTCGGTACTGAATGGTTCAGATACCTCATCCATGCTTCCTTCACGCCCCCCAGCCCCACCTAAAGCAGCAGCTCAAACACCGCCCATCTTGGAGCCTGATGTAAATTTCCAGACTTTTCGCGAATGGCGGCGGCGGTGGGCTGATTATGCTACAATGGTGGATCTCCAGAGTTTGTCACAGCCTAAACAACTCATCCAGCTGCGTATGTGCCTGTCCTTGGAAGTTCAGCGTGTCTTAGAACATACGTTGCAGGTACCCCCAACCTCTTCGCTGTCTGTAGAGGAGGTACTGGACGTTCTACAACGGCACATCAAAGGACAGCAGAATGAAGCTCTGCGCAGGAGGGAATTGTTTAGCTGCAGACAGATGGAGGGTGAGTCTTTTGACGCTTTTTATGTACGTCTTAAGAGAGCCTCGGAAGAGGTAGATATATGTTTAGGCCACCACCAGCAGTGCGAGGAGACCCAGTTGAAGCAGGTGATCCTGATGGGTGTTAAGGACGAGGAACTTGTCCAACGCCTCACCTCCCTCGACTCTTCCTCTTCTCTTCAGGATGTGTTGACGATATGTCGCTCCTATGAGGCCCCCAGGTGTGCCACCTCTGCCATCCGAGCTCCCCCTACAGCTGTACGCGCTGTTTCCCGGTACAAGAAGGACAAGAAGTCTGCTCCTACGCCTTCGCCCACCACGTCCACGCCCGGTTCATTTTGCAACAACTGTGGTAAGTAGCACGGAACACAGGTATGTCCAGCTGCTCAGTCTACCTGCAACAGTTGTGACCGTATGGGCCACTGGTCGCTCACAGTGCGGTGCCCAGCTAAGTACGTACAGTGCAATGTGTGCGGTCGTCTGGGCCACTATGACAAGTGTTGCCCTACCCACGAACCCAAGGGACAGCGTCGGCGGAAGCTTCGGCGCCCTTCTACCAGTGAGGGCCGCCCACAGTCGCCAAATCAGAGGCACGACGACCCTGGACAAAGCCCGACCCATTTTAGGAGGGTGTACTCCTCGCATCCCAGGACCAAAGTCACCCAGTACATCAGCGCCATCGTGACCTACGGCGGTGTGTCATCCCGTCTTCAGATGTTGCCCGACACCGGCGCTGATGCTACAGTCATCGGTCCCCAGCATTTGCGATGCTTGGGGCTCTCTCCAAGCGATCTAGGACCGCCTCCCGAGGACCTCCGCTTTATGGCAGATGGTTCACAGATGGCCCCAGCCCTGGGTTCACTCTATGCACATGTCACCTTTGGCAACAGGTCGTGTCAGGCCTGGATTGACGTGCATAATGGTGTCCCGACTCCCTTGCTGTCCTACAGACATTGTCAAGAGTTGGCCATCATCTCCCAGGACTTCCCAACACCGATTCTCGAGGTAAATTACGCCAACAGGGTGCACGAAGGGAGCAGCAACTACCCTGCTGCCGCCCTACCCCTACCTCTGGCCAGTGACACCTCTCCTTCGGTAGTTGTCCCTGCTGCATCACGCCCCCACGCCTTGGCTCGCCTTCACGACAGCCACCGTGGAGCTGAGGCCACCAAACGACGTGCACGACAGACTGTGTTCCGGCCTGGCATCGACCCCGACATCTCCAATGCTGTCCAGGTGTGTAAGCCCCGCCACGTATTACAACCCAGCCAGCAGCAGGTACCCTTCATGAGTGACGACAACCCCACCCGCCCCTTTGAGTCTGTGTCGGCCGACTTTTTCTGTGTGTCAGGAAAGTCCTTCCTGGTTATCATCGACCGTCTCTCTGGTTGGCCGGTTGTCATCAAGGGCGGTAATGACACGACGTCTGCCGCCACCATCAGCAAGTTCCGCCACTACTTCCGTGACGTGGGCGTTCCTGTACGCCTGCGAACCGACGGAGGGCCTCAGTTCACAAGCCGGGACTTTGCTGCGTTCCTTGACCGATGGGGAGTCCGGCATGTGTTGTCATCGCCCCATTACCCGCAGTCCAACGGCCACGCTGAGGCTGCTGTCAAATCTTTGAAGCACCTCATCCTTAAGGTGGCCCCCTTTGGGAATATTGACTGCGAGGCCTTCGACCGGGGTCTTCTTGAACTCCGCAACACACCTAACTACACCGGACGCTCCCCTGCCCAGGTTTTGTATGGACGCCCCCTTCGTTCTTGTGTCCCTGCTCACCCTCAATCCTTCTCCAAGGAGTGGCAGGCCAAGACAGAGGATTGTGATCGTCGAGCCGCCGAACGTGTTCAGGACGTCGTCGCCCGCTACAACGAC
>NW_024744223.1:0-36628 GCF_018991925.1 Homarus americanus | reverse complement strand
CCGCGGCGGACCCCAGGACGGGACAGGAAACGCCAACCACCACATCTACTGCGTCGTCCACCCTGATGCTGGACACCGATTGGTGGAGGTGGTGACGGACCACCCGCCACCCGGGATCTCGACGAATGCTGACGAGTTTTTGTTTTTGCCATTGTATCTTGTTAATAATTTTTGCTGCCTTTTTAGTATGTACAAATATTTCTTTTTGTTCACAAGTTGTATTTTTCCCCAACTTCCCCCCCCCTTTTTTTTTAGCGGCCATGTATCTTATTATTATATGTTGTATGTGCTGCCCTGCGCAAGAGTTTAACAGTTGAAGCAACAAGTATGTAAATCTATTCCAGGCTTGAAGATACTGGAACCTAAGCAGAAATAAGCCAGGGTAAGCAACACCATTGCATAACCTTTCAAACCTCCGACTGTGTACCCTCATCTAACTCCCTAAAGTGACGCTCTCCGACAAGCTCCTGCTAAGGCGCTCTCTCTCTCCTTCATATCTACATTCACCTTTCCGTTTCCGTATCCTTAGACAGCCGCTTAGATATTATAAATATTACCAGACTATGGTAGGATGTGAGGTGCATACTTTACACCGCAGTAGCTATTTTTCTCAGGTTGGGCACTCGCTATTGTTATCCACTGTGAACAATTGTGTGTGGCATGGAAGCTTTGGTCTTGGCGGGAGGTGTAGTGAGGGGTTGTCAGACCACAGCTTACATCGCGAGGAAAGCCAGACTTGTCCCGACATCAGCCCAGGTCAAGTATAGGGTAACTCTGCGGTTGACCAAGGATTGTAAACCAACTAGCTCCCCCTCCCATGTCACACATGTAAGAAGGCACCAGCCGACTCTCTCCCAATATACAATAACCTACACCGCAGAAAGAAGTCCAGACCTGACCTCACAATTAGCCAGGTCACTTGTAACCCCTGGAGCCCAACTCAAGGCCTCTCGTGTTACACGGCCCCACCTGACGACTTCTCCTTACATCTCAGAAACTCCAGTCTGACCCGACGTTTGAGAAGTCAAGTGTTGGGGAACTCTCACGGTTGCTCTCCCAATATACACATGGCCCCACCTGATGACTTTCCCAGATAGTTCTGAAAAGGTCCAGGCCTGACCGCACATTTGCGGGGTCAAATGTAAGGAGACCCTTCGCCGCCCCCCAGGCCAGCTGAACCTGACGGCTCGCTTCCCAATATATAGGACGTCCTGGTCCTCCCTCGAGAATTGGCAGAGAAGCAGTTGTCTTGTAACTAGTGAGGGCCAGCTACCACGTCCCCAGTCCCGCTCGAGAGAAGCCCACCACTAAGTGTAACGAAGTCTCAGCTGGGTCCATCAATGATCGAACCTCCCCAACGATCGACTTAGTGAAGTGCCCATTTTAATTGTGAGGTTAGGTTATACGAGAATACCATAGTCTATCATAAATTGTGTACGAACCCCCCTATTAATCCCCCCTATTGAACTAGTAAAATAAAGCTGTAACACGCATTGGTGTTTTATATACTACACTTGTACTGTGCCTGTGTTAATATACAGTGTTGACATCATACCCTCGAGACACGCTACCATTTCCTCTCGCTATAATACTCTACTACTATAAACTCCTAACTTACCTCTTCATGTGAGATTTTGTCTCATTACATTCTCGATCAGGGAATTTGCTATATACCCATTAGGGGACTTTGTTATATGATGTGGACTTTTGTTACTCTATCCGAGGACTTTGTTATACTCGATCAGGGATCTTTGTTATATACTCTTGGGGCTTTGTTATTCTCGATTAGGGAATTTATTTATACTCGATCAGGGACTGTTATACTCGATCAGGGGACTTTGTTATACTCGATCAGGGGACTTTGTTATACTCGATCAGGGCCCTTTGTTATATACTCGATCAGGGGCTTTGTTGCACTACTCAGTCAAGTGGCTTTGTTATACTCTATTAGGGGACTTTGTTATACTCGATCAGGGGACTTTGTTATAGTTGATCAGGGCAGATTAGTGGACTTTGTTATACTCGATGAGGGACTTTAAAATACTCGATCAGGGGACATTGCTATACTCGATGAGAGGACTTTGTTATACTCGGTGAGGGGAATTTGTTATACTCGATCAGGGGCCTTTGTTATACTCGATAAGGGGCCTTTGTTATACTCGATCAGGGGACTTTGTTATACGCGATCAGGAGACTTTCTTATTCTCAATCAGAGGACTTTGTTATACTCGATGAGTGGACTTTGTTATACTCGATCAGGGAATTTAATATATTCGATCAGGGGAATTTGCTATACCCGATCAGGGGACTTTGTTATACTCGATCAGCGGACTTTGTTATACTCTATCAGGGGACTTTGTTATACTCGATCAGGGATCTTTGTTATACTCTTTCAGGGGACTTTGTTATACTCGATCAGGGGACTTTGTTTTACTCGATCAGGGCCCTTTGTTATACTCGATCAGGGGGCTTTGTTATACTCGATCAGGGGGCTTTGTCATACTTGATCAGGGGACTTTATTATACTAGATTAGTGGACTTTGTTATACGCGATCAGGGGACTTTAATATACTCGATGAGGGGGCTTTGTTATACTCGATCAGGGGACTTTGTTATACCCGATCAGGCGACTTTGTTATACTCGATCAGGGGACTTTGTTATACTCGATCAGGGATCATTGTTTTACTCTATCATTGAACTTTGTTATACTCGATCAGGGATCTTTGTTATACTCGTTGAGGGGGCTTTATTATACTCGTTCAGGTGACTTTGTATACTCGATCAGTGGACTTTGTTATACTCGATCAGGGGGCTTTGTTATACTCGATGAGGGGACTTTGTTATACTCGATGAGGGGACTTTAATATACTCGATGAGGGGGCTTTGTCATACTCGATGAGGGGACTTTGTTATACTCGATCAGGGGAGTTGCCTATACTCGATGAGGGGCTTTATTTATACTCGATAAGGGGCCTTTGTTATGCTCGATGGGGGGACTTTGTTATACTCTGATCAGGGGGACTTTGTTATACTCGATCAGGGATCTTTGTTTTACTCTATCAGAACTTTGTTATACTCGATCGAGGATCTTTGTTATATACTCGTTCAGGGGGCTTTGTTATACTCGTTCAGGTGACTTTGTTATACTTGATCAGGGGACTTTGTTATAATAGATTAGTGGACTTTGTTATACTCGATGAGGGACTTTAATATACTCGATGAGGGGGCTTTGTTATACTCGATCAGGGGACTTTGTTATACCCGATCAGGCGACTTTGTTATACTCGATCAGGGGACTTTGTTATACTCGATCAGGGATCTTTGTTTTACTCAATCAGGGATCTTTGTTATACTCGATCAGGGATCTTTGTTATACTCGTTCAGGGGGCTTTGTTATACTCGTTCAGGTGACTTTGTTATACTCGATGAGGGGAAATTGTTATACTCGATGAGGGGGCTTTGTTATACTCGATGAGGGGACTTTGTTATACTCGATGAGGGGACTTTAATATACTCGATGAGGGGGCTTTGTTATACTCGATGAGGGGACTTTGTTATACTCGATCAGGGGAATTTGTTATACTCGATTAGGGGCCTTTGTTATACTCGATAAGGGGCTTTTGTTATACTCGATGAGGGGACTTTGTTATACACGATCAGGGGAATTTGTTATACTCGAGCAGGGGACTTTGTTATACACAATCAGGGGACTTTGTTGTACTCGATCAGGGGCCTTTGTTATACTCGATGAGGGGGCTTTGTTATACTCTATCAGAGGACTTTTTTATACTCGTTCAGGGGAATTTGTTATCTTCGATCAGGGATCTTTGTTATACTCGTTCCGGGGGCTTTGTTATACTCGATCAGGGGACTTTGTTATACGCGATCAGGAGACTTTCTTATTCTCAATCAGAGGACTTTGTTATGCTCGATGAGTGGACTTTGTTATACTCGATCAGGGGAATTTGCTCTACCCGATCAGGGGACTTTGTTATGCTCGATCAGCGGACTTTGTTATACTCTATCAGGGAACTTTTTTATACTCGTTCAGGGATCTTTGTTATACTCTTTCAGGGGGCTTTGTTATTCTCGATTAGGGGAATTTGTTATACTCGATCAGTGGACTTTGTTGTAATCGATCAGAGGACTTTGTTATACTCGATCAGGGGACTTTGTTATACTCGATCAATGCCCTTTGTTATACTCGATCAGGGGGCTTTGTTACTACTCGATCAAGTGGCTTTGTTATACTTGATCAGGGGACTTTGTTATACTAGATTTGTGGACTTTGTTTTACTCGATCAGGGGACTTTGTTATACTCGATCATGGGACTTTGTTATAGTTGATCAGGGCAGATTAGTGGACTTTGTTATACTCGATGAGGGACTTTAAAACACTCGATCAGGGGACATTGCTATACTCGATGAGGGGACTTTGTTATACTCGATCAGGGGAATTTGTTATACTCGATCAGGGGCCTTTGTTATACTCGATCAGGGGACTTTTGCTATTCCCGATCAGGGGACTTTTGTTATACTCGATCAGCGGACTTTGTTATACTCTATCAGGGGACTTTGTTATACTCGATCAGGGATCTTTGTTATACTCGTTCAGGGGGCTTTGTTATTCTCGATTAGGGGAATTTGTTATACTCGATCAGGGGACTTTGTTATACTCGATGAGGGGACTTTGTTATACTCGATCAGGGGACTTTGTTTTACTCTATCAGGGGACTTTGTTATACTCGATAAGGGGACTTTAATATACTCGATCACGGGACTTTGTTATACTCGTTCAGGGGAATTTTTTATCTTCGATCAGGGATCTTTGTTATACTCGTTCAGGGGGCTTTGTTATACTCGATCAGGGGACTTTGTTATACGCGATCAGGAGACTTTCTTATTCTCAATCAGGGGACTTTGTTATACTCGATCAGGGGACTTTCTTATACTCGATCAGGGATCTTTGTTTTACTCTATTAGGGAACTTTGTTATACTCGATCAGGGATCTTTGTTATACTCGTTCAGGGGGCTTTGTTATACTCGTTCAGGTGACTTTGTTATACTCGATCAGTGGACTTTGTTATACTCGATCAGGGGGCTTTGTTATACTCGATGAGGGGACTTTGTTATACTCGATGAGGGGACTTTAAAATACTCGATGAGGGGGCTTTGTTATACTCGATCAGGAGAATTTGTTATACTCGAGCAGGGGACTTTGTTATACACAATCAGCGGACTTTGTTATACTCGATCAGGGGCCTTTGTTATACTCGATGAGGGGGCTTTGTTATACTCTATCAGGGGACTTTGTTATACTCGTTCAGGGGAATTTGATATCTTCGATCAGGGATCTTTGATATACTCGTTCCGGGGGCTTTGTTATACTCGATCAGGGGACTTTGTTATACGCGATCAGGAGACTTTCTTATTCTCAATCAGAGGACTTTGTTATACTCGATGAGTGGACTTTGTTATACTCGATCAGGGGAATTTGCCATACCCGATCAGGGGACTTTGTTATACTCGATCAGCGGACTTTGTTATACTCTATCAGGGGACTTTGTTATACTCGATCAGGGATCTTTGTTATACTCTTTCAGGGGGCTTTGTTATTCTCGATTAGGGGAATTTGTTATACTCGATCAGTGGACTTTGTTATACTCGATCAGGGGACTTTGTTATACTCGATCAGAGGACTTTGTTATACTCGATCAGTGCCCTTTGTTATACTCGATCAGGGGCTTTGTTACTACTCGATCAAGTGGCTTTGTTATACTTGATCAGGGGACTTTGTTATACTAGATTTGTGGACTTTGTTATACTCGATCAGGGGACTTTAATATACTCGATGAGGGGGCTTTGTTATACTCCATCAGGGGACTTTGTTATACCCGATCAGGCGACTTTGTTATACTCGATCAGGGGACTTTGTTATACTCGTTCAGGGATCTTTGTTCTACTCTATCAGGGGACTTTGTTATACTCGATCAGGGATCTTTGTTATACTCGTTCAGGGGGCTTTGTTATACTCGTTCAGGTGACTTTGTTATACTCGATGAGGGGACTTTGTTATACTCGATCAGAGGGCTTTGTTATAATCGATGAGGGGACTTTGTTATACTTGTTATACTCGATCAGGGGCTTTGTTATACCCGATCGACTTTGTTATACTCGATCAGGGGACTTTGTTATACTCTATCAGGGGACTTTGTTATACTCGATCAGGGACTTTGTTATACTCCTTCAGGGGGCTTTGTTATACTCGTTCAGGTGAATTTGTTATACTCGATCAGGGGACTTTGTTATACTCGATCAGGGGGCTTTATTATACCCGATGTGGGGACTTTGTTATACTCGATGAGAGGACTTTAATATACTCGATGAGGGGGCTTTGTTATACTCGATGAGGGGACTTTGTTATACTCGATCAGGGGACTTTGTCTATACTCGATGAGGGGGCTTTGTTATACTCGATAAGGGGCCTTTGTTATACTCGATGAGGGGACTTTGTTATACTCGATCAGGGGAATTTGTTATACTCAATCAGGGGACTTTGTTTTACTCGATCAGGGGAATTTGTTATACTCGATCAGGGGACTTTGTTATAGTTGATCAGGGCAGATTAGTGGACTTTGTTATACTCGATGAGGGACTTTAAAATACTCGATCAGGGGACATTGCTATACTCGATGAGGGGACTTTGTTATACTCGATCAGGGGAATTTGTTATACTCGATCAGGGGCCTTTGCTATACTCGATAAGAGGCCTTTGTTATACTCGATGAGGGGACTTTGTTATACACGATCAGGGGAATTTGTTATAGTCGATCAGGGGACTTTGTTATACACAATCAGGGGACTTTGTTATACTCGATCAGGGCCTTTGTTATACTCGATGAGGGGGCTTTGTTATACTCTATCAGGGGACTTTGTTATACTCGTTCAGGGGAATTTGTTATCTTCGATCAGGGATCTTTGTTATACTCGTTCAGGGGGCTTTGTTATACTCGATCAGGGGACTTTGTTATACGCGATCAGGAGACTTTCATATTCTCAATCAGAGGACTTTGTTATACTCGATGAGTGGACTTTGTTATACTCGATCAGGGGAATTTGCTCTACCCGATCAGGGGACTTTGTTATACTCGATCAGCGGACTTTGTTATACTCTATCAGGGAAATTAGTTATACTCGATCAGGGATCTTTGTTATACTCTTTCAGGGGGCTTTGTTATTCTCGATTAGGGGAATTTGTTATACTCGATCAGGGGACTTTGTTATACTCGATCAGGGGACTTTATTATACTCGATCAGGGGACTTCGTTTTACTCGATCAGGGCCCTTTGTTATACTCGATCAGGGGGCTTTGTTACTACTCGATCAAGTGGCTTTGTTATACGTGATCAGGGGACATTGTTATACTAGATTTGTGGACTTTGTTATACTCGATCAGGGGACTTTAATATACTCGATGAGGGGGCTTTATTATACTCGATCAGGGAACTTTGTTATACCCGATCAGGCGACATTGTTATACTCGATCAGGGGACTTTGTTATACTCGTTCAGGGATCTTTGTTCTTCTCTATCAGGAGACTTTGTTATACTCGATCAGGGATCTTTGTTATACTCGTTCAGGGGGCTTTGTTATACTCGTTCAGGTGACTTTGTTATACTCGATTGGGGGACTTTGTTATACTCGATCAGGGGGCTTTGTTATAATCTGATGAGGACTTTATTGCCTTTTCGATGGGGGACTTTACTAATATACTCGTTCCGGGGGCTTTGTTATACTCGATCAGGGGACTTTGTTATACGCGATCAGGAAACTTTCTTATTCTCAATCATAGGACTTTGTTATACTCGATGAGTGGACTTTGTTATACTCGATCAGGGGAATTTGCTATACCCGATCAGGGAACTTTGTTATACTCGATCAGCGGACTTTGTTATACTCTATCAGGGGACTTTGTTATACTCTTTCAGGGGGCTTTGTTATTCTCGATTAGGGGCCTTTGTTATACTCGATGAGGGGGCTTTGTTATACTCTATCAGGGGACTTTGTTATACGCGATCAGGAGACTTTCTTATTCTCAATCAGAGACTTTGTTATACTCGATGAGTGGACTTTGTTATACTCGATCAGGGAATTTAATATACTCGATCAGGGGACTTTGTTATACTCGATGAGGGGACTTTGTTATACTCGATCAGGGACTTTGTTATACTCGATCAGGGCCCTTTGTTATACTCGATCAGGGGGCTTTGTTATACTCGATCAGGGAGCTTTGTCATACTTGATCAGGGGACTTTGTTATAATAGATTAGTGGACTTTGTTATACTCGATAAGGGGACGTTAATATACTCGATGAGGGGGCTTTGTTATACTCGATCAGGGGACTTTGTTATACCCGATCAGGCGACTTTGTTATACCCGATCAGGGGACTTTGTTATACTCGATCAGGGATCTTTGTTATACTCTATCAGGGGACTTTGTTATACGCAATCAGTGATCTTTGTTATACTCGATCAGGGGACTTTGTTATACTCGATCAGGGATCTTTGTTCTACTCTATCAGGGGACTTTGTTATAGTTGATCAGGGCAGATTAGTGGACTTTGTTATACTCGATGAAGGACTTTAATCTCTTTCGATCGGGGGACATTGCTATACTCGTGCGGGGACTTTGTTATACTCGATGGGGAGACTTTGTTATACTCGATGAGGACTTTGTTATACTCTATCAGGGACTTTTGTTATGCTCGTTCAGGGGAATTTGTTATCTTCGATCAGGGATCTTTGTTATACTCGTTCCGGGGCTTTGAAGTACTCGGTCGGGGACTCGCGATCAGGGCCCTTTGTTATACTCGATCAGGGGGCTTTGTTATACTCGATCAGGGGGCTTTGTTATAATCGATCAGGGGCCCTTTGTTATACTCGAGCAGGGGGCTTTGTTATACTCGATCAGGGGGCTTTGTCATACTTGATCAGGGGACTTTGTTATAATAGATTAGTGGACTTTGTTATACTCGATCAGGGGACTTTAATATACTCGATGAGGGGGCTTTGTTATACTCGATCAGGGGACTTTGTTATACCCGATCAGGCTACTTTGTTATACTCGATCAGGGGACTTTGTTATACTCGATCAGGGATCTTTGTTTTACTCTATCAGGGAACTTTGTTATACTCGATCAGGGATCTTTGTTATACTCGTTGAGGGGTCTTTGTTATACTCGTTCAGGTGACTTTGTTATACTCGATCAGTGGACTTTGTTATACTCGATCAGGGGGCTTTGTTATACTCGATGAGGGGACATTGTTATACTCGATGAGGGGACTTTAATATACTCGATGAGGGGGCTTTGTTATACTCGATGAGGGGACTTTGTTATACTCGATCAGGGGAATTTGTTATACTCGATCAGGGGCCTTTGTTATACTCGATAAGGGGCTTTTGTTATACTCGATGAGGGGACTTTGTTATACACGATCAGGGGAATTTATTATACTCGAGCAGGGGACTTTGTTATACACAATCAGGGGACTTTGTTATACTCGATCAGGGGCCTTTGTTATACTCGATGAGGGGGCTTTGTTATACTCTATTAGGGAACTTTGTTATACTCGTTCAGGGGAATTTGTTATCTTCGATCAGGGATCTTTGTTATACTCGTTCCGGGGGCTTTGTTATACTCGATCAGGGGACTTTGTTATACGCGATCAGGAGACTTTCTTATTCTCAATCATAGGACTTTGTTATACTCGATGAGTGGACTTTGTTATACTCGATCAGGGGAATTTGCTATACCCGATCAGGGGAATTTGTTATACTCGATCAGCGGACTTTGTTATACTCTATCAGGGGACTTTGTTATACTCGATCAGGGATCTTTGTTATACTCTTTCAGGGGGCTTTGTTATTCTCGATTAGGGGAATTTGTTATACTCGATCAGTGGACTTTGTTATACTCGATGAGGGGCCTTTGTTATACTCGATGAGGGGGCTTTGTTATACTCTATCAGGGGACTTTGTTATACGCGATCAGGAGACTTTCTTATTCTCAATCAGAGGACTTTGTTATACTCGATGAGTGGACTTTGTTATACTCGATCAGGGAATTTAATATACTCGATCAGGGGAATTTGCTATACCCGATCAGGGGACTTTGTTATACTCGATCAGGGGGCTTTGTTACTACTAGATCAAGTGGCTTTGTTATACTTGATCAGGGGACTTTGTTATACTAGATTTGTGGACTTTGTTATACTCGATCAGGGGACTTTAATATACTCGATGAGGGGGCTTTGTTATACACCATCAGGGGACTTTGTTATACCCGATCAGGCGACTTTGTTATACTCGATCAGGGGACTTTGTTATACTCAATCAGGGATCTTTGTTCTACTCTATCAGGGGACTTTGTTATTCTCGATCAGGGATCTTTGTTATACTCGTTCAGGGGGCTTTGTTATACTCGTTCAGGTGACTTTGTTATACTCGATCAGGGGACTTTGTTATACTCGATCAGGGGGCTTTGTTATAATCGATGAGGGGACTTTGTTATACTCGATGAGGGGACTTTAATATACTCGATGAGGGGGTTTGTTATACTCGATGAGGGGACTTTGTTATACTCGATCAGGGGACTTTGTCTATACTCGATGAGGGGTCTTTGTTATACTCGATAAGGGGCCTTTGTTATACTCGATGAGGGGACTTTGTTATACTCGATCAGGGGAATTTGTTATACTCGATCAGGGGACTTTGTTTTACTCGATCAGGGGACTTTGTCATACTCGATCAGGGGACTTTGTTATAGTTGATCAGGGCAGATTAGTGGACTTTGTTATACTCGATGACGGACTTTAAAATACTCGATCACGGGACATTGCTATACTCGATGAGGGGACTTTGTTATACTCGATCAGGGGAATTTGTTATACTCGATCAGGGGCCTTTGTTATACTCGATAAGGGGCCTTTGTTATTCTCGATGAGGGGACTTTGTTATACTCGATGAGGTGGCTTTGTTATACTCGATCAGGGGACTTTGTTATACACAATCAGGGGACTTTGTTATACTCGATCAGGGGCCTTTGTTATACTCGATGAGGGGGCTTTGTTATACTCTATCAGGGGACTTTGTTATACGCGATCAGGAGACTTTCTTATTCTCAATCAGAGGACTTTGTTATACTCGATGAGTGGACTTTGTTATACTCGATCAGGGAATTTAATATACTCGATCAGGGGAATTTGCTATATCCGATCAGGGGACTTTGTTATACTCGATCAGCGGACTTTGTTATACTCTATCAGGGGACTTTATTATACTCGATTAGGGATCTTTGTTATACTCTTTTAGGGGGCTTTGTTATTCTCGATTAGGGGAATTTGTTATACTTTATTCAGGGGACTTTGTTATACTCGATGAGGGGACTTTGTTATACTCGATCAGGGGACTTTGTTATACTCGATCAAGGCCCTTTGTTATACTGCGATCAGGGGGCTTTGTTATACTCGATCAGGGGGCTTTGTCATACTTGATCAGGGGACTTTGTGATAATAGATTAGTGGACTTTGTTATACTCGATCAGGGGACTTTAATATACTCGATGAGGGGGCTTTGTTATACTCGATCAGGGGACTTTGTTATACCCGATCAGGCGACGTTGTTATACTCGATCAGGGGACTTTGTTATACTCGATCAGGGATCTTTGTTATACTCTATCAGGGGACTTTGTTATACTCGATGAGGGGACTTTTTTGTTATACTCGGTCAGGGGACATTGCTATACTTGATGAGAGGACTTTGTTATACTCGATCAGGGGAATTTGTTATACTCGATCAGGGGCCTTTGTTATACTCGATAAGGGCCTTTGGTATACTCGATCAGGGGACTTTGTTATACGCGATCAGGAGACTTTCTTATTCTCAATCAGATGACTTTGTTATACTCGATGAGTGGACTTTGTTATACTCGATCAGGGAATTTAATATACTCGATCAGGGGAATTTGCTATACCCGATCAGGGGACCTTGTTATACTCGATCAGCGGACTTTGTTATACTCTATCAGGGGACTGTGTTATACTCGATCAGGGATCTTTGTTATACTCTTTCAGGGGGCTTTGTTATTCTCGATTAGGGGAATTTGTTATACTCTCATCAGGGATCTTTGCTTGCCTATCAGGAACCTTTGTTATACTCGATCAGGGAATTTATTATGCCTGATCAGGGGACTTTGTTATACACATTCAGGGACTTTGTTATACTCGATCAGGGCCTTGTTATACTCAGATGAGGGGCTTTTGTTTGCCCCTCATCAGGATTGTTATACTCGTTCAGGGGAATTTGTTATCTTCGATCAGGGATCTTTGTTATACTCGTTCCGGGGGCTTTGTTATACTCTATCAGGGGACTTTGTTATACGCGATCAGGAGACTTTCTTATTCTCAATCAGAGGACTTTGTTATACTCGATGAGTGGACTTTGTTATACTCGATCAGTGAATTTAATATATTCGATCAGGGGAATTTGCTATACCCGATCAGGGGACTTTGTTATACTCGATCAGCGGACTTTGTTATACTCTATCAGGGGACTTTGTTATACTCGATCAGGGATCTTTGTTATACTCTTTCAGGGGGCTTTGTTATTCTCGATTAGGGGAATTTGTTATACTCGATGAGGGGACTTTGTTATACTCGATGAGGGGACTTTCTTATACTCGATCAGGGGACTTTGTTTTACTCGATCAGGGCCCTTTGTTAAACTCGATCAGGGGGCTTTGTTATACTCGATTAGGGGGCTTTGTCATACTTGATCAGGGGACTTTGTTATACTAGATTAGTGGACTTTGTTATACTCGATCAGGGGACTTTAATATACTCGATGAGGGGGTTTTGTTATACTCGATCAGGGGACTTTGTTATACCCGATCAGGCGACTTTGTTATACTCGATCAGGGGACATTGTTAAACTCGATCAGGGATCTTTGTTACACTCTATCAGGGGACTTTGTTATACTCGATCAGAGATCTTTGTTATACTTGTTTAGGGGCTTTGTTATACTCGTTCAGGTGACTTTGTTATACTCGATCAGGGGACTTTGTTATACTCGTTCAGGGGGCTTTGTTATACTCGATGAGGGGACTTTGTTATACTCGATGAGGGGACTTTAAATACTCGATCAGGGGACATTGCTATACTCGATGAAGGGACTTTGTTATACTCGATCAGGGGAATTTGTTATACTCGATCAGGGGCCTTTGTTATACTCGATAAGGGGCCTTTGTTATACTCGATGAGGGGACTTTGTTATACACGATCAGGGGAATTTATTATACTCGATCAGGGGACTTTGTTATACACAATCAGAGGACTTTGTTATACTCGATCAGAGGCCTTTGTTATACTCGATGAGGGGGCTTTGTTATACTCTATCAGGGGACTTTGTTATACTCGATCAGGGGAATTTGTTATCTTCGATCAGGGATCTTTGTTATACTCGTTCCGGGGGCTTTGTTATTTTCGATCAAGGGACTTTGTTATACGCGATCAGGAGACTTTCTTATTCTCAATCAGAGGACTTTGTTATACTCGATGAGTGGACTTTGTTATACTCGATCAGGGAATTTAATATATTCGATCAGGGGAATTTGCTATATACCCGATCAGGTGACTTTTGTTATACTCGATCGCGACTTTTGTTATACTCTATCAGGGGATTCTTTGTTATACTCGACCAGGGATCTTTTGTTATACTCTCTTTCATGGGCTTCTTTGTTATTCCTTGATTAGGGGACTCTTGTTATACTCGATCAGGGACTTTGTTATACCTGATGAGGGGACTTTGTTATACCTTCGCATCAGGGAATTTTTGTTTTTACTCGATCAGGCCCTTGTTATACCTTTTATCAGAGGGCTTTGTTACTACTCGATCAAGTGGCTTTGTTATACTTGATCAGGGGACTTTGTTATACCAGATTAGTGGACTTTGTTATACTCGATCAGGGGACTTTAATATACTCGATGAGGGGGCTTTGTTATACTCGATCAGGGGACTTTGTTATGCCCGATCAGGCGACTTTGTTCTACTCTATCAGGGGACTTTGTTATACTCGATCAGGGATCTTTGTTATACTCGTTCAGGGGGCTTTGTTATACCTGACTAGATCTTTTGTTATACTCTGTTCAGGGGGCTTTGTTATACTCTGTTCAGGTGACTTTGTTATACTCGATCAGGGACTTTGGTTATTCTCGATCAGGGGCTTGTTATACTTTATGAGGACTTTCTGTTATACCCGATGAGGACTTTAATATACCTGATGAGGGGCTTTTGTTATACTCGATCAGGGGACTTTGTTATACTCAATCAGGGGACTTTGTTATACTCGATTAGGGGCCTTTGTTATACCTGATGAGGGGGTTATGTTTTACTCGACCAGGGGACTTTTTATACTTGATCAGGAGACTTTGTCATACTCGATCAGTGGACTTTCCTATATTTGTCCAATGGACTTTGCTATACTCGACGAGGGGTCTTTGTTATATCGATCAGGGGACTTTGTTATACTCGACCAGGGGACTTTGTTGTACTCGATCAGGGGACTTTGCTTATACCGATGAGGGGGCTTTGTTATACTCTCGATAAGGGCCTGTTATACTCGATTAGGGACTTTGTTATTCTCGATTAGGGAATTTTGGTAGTACTTGATCAGACTTTGTTATACTCTCGATCAGGGACTTTTGCTATACCTCGATCAGGGCTTTGTTATACTCGATAAGGGCTTTTGTTATACTCGGCGAGGGACTTTGTTATTCTCAAGGGATTAGGGAATTTGGTTATACTTGATCAGGACTTTGTTATACCGATCAGGACTTTGCTTACACTCGATCAGGGGCTTTTGCTATACTCTCGATAAGGGCCTTTATTATACCCGATGAGGACTTTGGTTATTCTCGATTAGGGGAATTTGTTATACTTGATGAGGGGACTTTGTTATACTCGATCACCGGACTTTGTTATACTCGATCAGGGGCCTTTGTTATACTCGTTCAGGGGGCTTTGTTATACTCGGTCAGGTGACTTTGTTATACTCGATGAGGGGGCTTTGTTATACTCTATCAGGGGACTTTGTTATACTAGATCAGTGGACTTTGTTATACTCGATCGGGGGACATTGTAATACTCGTTGAGGGGACTTTGTTATCCTCGATCAGGGATCTTTGGTATACTCGTTCAGGGGGCTTTGTTATACTCGATGAGGGGACTTTGTTATACTCGATCAGGGATCTTTGTTATACTCGTTCAGGGGGCTTTGTTATACTCGGTCAGGTGACTTTGTTATACTCGATGAGGGGGCGTTGTTATACTCTATCAGGGGACTTTGTTATACTCGATAAGGGGCCTTTAATATACTCGATCAGGGGACTTTGTTATACTCGTTCAGGGGACTTTGTTATACTCGATAAGGGGCCTTTGTTGTACTCGATTAGGGGCCTTTGTTGTACTCGATCACGGGACTTTGCTATACTCGATCAGGGGCCTTTGTTATACTCGTTGAGGGGGCTTTGTTATACTCGGTCAGGTGAGTTTGTTATACTCGATGAGGGGGCTTGTTATACTCTATCAGGGGACTTTGTTATACTCGATTAGGGATCTTTGTTATAATCGTTCAAGGGGCTTTATTATACTCGGTCAGGTGAATTTGTTATACTCGATGAGGGGGCTTTGTTATATTCTATCAGGGGACTTTGATATACTCGATAAGGGGACTTTAATATACTCGATCAGGGGACTTTGTTATACTCGTTCAGGGATCTTTGTTATACTCGTTCAGGGGGCTTTGTTATACTAGGTCAGGTGACTTTGTTATACACGATGAGGGGGCTTTGTTATACTCTATCAGGGGACTTTGTTATACTCGATCAGGGATCTTTGTTATACTCGATTAGGGGACTTTGTTATAGTTGATGAGGGCGGATCAGTGGACTTTTGTTATACTCTATCAGGGGACTTTAATATTCTCGATCAGGGGACTTTGCTATACTCGATGAGGGGCCTATGTTATACTCGATCAGGGGACTTTGTTATACACAATCATGGGACTTTGTTTCACTCGATCAGGAGCCTTTGTTATACTCGATCAGGGGACGTTGTTATACACAACCAGGGGACTTTGTTATACTCGATCAGGGGCCTTTGTTATACTCGATCGAGGGACTTTGTTATACTCAATCTGGGGACTTTGTTATACTCGAACATGGGCCTTTGTTATATTCGATCGGGACTTTGATATACTCGATCAGGGGACTTTGTTATACTCGATTAGGGGCCTTTGTTATATTCGATGAGGAGCCTTTGTTATACTCGATTAGGCGACTTTATTATACTCGATCAGGGGTCATTGTTGTACTCGATCAGGGGGCTTTATTGTACTCGATCAGGGGCCATTGTTATAATCGATAAGGGGCCATTGTTATACTCGATCAGGGAACTTTGTTATACTCGATAAGGGGACTTTGTTATACTCGATGAGGGGCTTTGTTATACTTGATCAGGGGACTTTGGTATACTCGATCAGGGGACTTTGTTATGCTCGATGAAGGGCTTTGTTATACTGGATCAGTGGACTTTGTTATACTCTATCAGGGGACTTTGTTATACTCGATGAGGGGCCTTTGTTTTACTCTATCAGGGGACTTTGTTATACTGGATCTGGGGACTTTGTTATACTCGATCAGTTTTCTTTGTTATTCTTGATGAGTGGACTTTGTTATTCTCGACCAGGCGCCTTTGTTGTACTCGATCAGAGGCCTTTGTTATACTCGATAAGGGGCAGTTGTTATACTCGATTACGGGACTTTGTTATACTCGATCAGGGGACTTTGTTATACCTGATCAGGGTTCTTTGTTATACTCGATGAGGGGACTTTGTTATACTCGATCAGGGGGCTTTGTTATACTTGATCAGGGGACTTTGTTATACTAGATGAGTGGACTTTGTTATACTCGATCAGGGGACTTTAATATACTCGATCAGGGGACTTTGCCTTATTCGATCAGGGAACTTTGTTATCCTCTATCAGGGGACTTTGTTATACTCGATCAGGCATCTTTGTTATACTCGTTCAGGGGGCTTTGTTATACTCGTTCAGGTGACTTTGTTATACTCGATAAGGGGACTTTGTTATACTCGATGAGGGGACTTTTTATACTCGATCAGGGGACTTTGCTATACTCGATCAGGGGAATTTGCTATACTCGAAAGGGGGCTTTGTTATACTCGATAAGGGGCCTTTGTTATACTCGATGAGGGGACTTTGTTATTCTCACTTAGGGGAATTTGTTATACTTGATCAGGGGACTGTTATACCCGATCAGGGGATTTTGTTATACTCGATGAGGGGCTTTGTTATTCTTGATGAGGGGACTTTGTTATACTCGATCAGGGGCCTTTGTTGTACTCGATGAGGGGCCTTTGTTGTACTCGATCAGGGGCCTTTGTTGTACTCGATCACGGGACTTTGTTATACTCGATCAGGGGCCTCTATTACACTCGCTCAGGAAACTTTGTTATACTCGATAAGGGGCCTTTGTTATACTCGATCAGGGATCTTTGTTATACTCGTTCAGGGGGCTTTGTTATACTCGGTCATGTGACTTTGTTATACTCGATGAGGGGGCTGTGTTATACTCTATCAGGGGACTTTGCTATACTCGATCAGGGAAATTTGTTATACTCGATAAGGGGCCTTTGTTATACTCGATGAGGGGAGTTTGTTATACTCGATCAAGGGAATTTGTTATACTCGATCAGGGGACTGTGTTTTTCTCGATCAGGGGACTTTGTTATACTCGATCAGGGGACTTTGTTATAGTTGATCAGGGCAGATCAGTGGAAAGTTATACTCGATGAGGGACTTTAATATACTCGATCAGGGGACATTGCTATACTCGATGAGGGGACTTTGTATATACTCGATCAGGGGATTTTGTTATACTCGATCAGGGGCCTTTGTTATTCACAATCAGGGGACTTTGTTATACTCGATCAGGGGCCTTTGTTATGCTCGATGAGGGGACTTTGTTATACTCTATCAGGGGAATTTGTTATACTAGATTAGTGGACTTTGTTATACTCGATCAGGTGACTTTGTTATACTCGATGAGGGGGCTTTTTTATACTCTATCAGGGGACTTTGTTATACTAGATCAGTGGACTTTGTTATACTCGATCGGGGACTTTGTTATACTCGTTGAGGGGACTTTGTTATCCTCGATCAGGGATCTTTGGTATTCTCGTTCAGGGGGCTTTGTTATACTCGATCAGGGGACTTTGTTATACTCGATCAGGGATCTTTGTTATACTCGTTCAGGGGGCTTTGTTATACTCGGTCAGGTGACTTTGTTATACTCGATGAGGGGGGCTTTGTTATACTCTATCAGGGGACTTTGTTATACTCGATAAGGGGACTTTAATATACTCGATCAGGGGACTTTGTTATACTCGTTCAGGGGACTTTGTTATACTCGATCAGTAGATTTTGTTACACTCGATTGTGGGCCTTTGTTGTACTCGATTAGGGGCCTTTGTTGTACTCGATCACGGGACTTTGCTATACTCGATCAGGGGCCTTTATTATACTCGTTGAGGGGGCTTTGTTATACTCGGTCAGGTGAGTTTGTTATACTCGATGAGGGGGCTTGTTATACTCTATCAGGGGACTTTGTTATACTCGATTAGGGATCTTTGTTATACTCGTTCAAGGGGCTTTATTATACTCGGTCAGGTGAGTTTGTTATACTCGATGAGGGGGCTTTGTTATACTCTATCAGGGGACTTTGTTATACTCGTTAAGGGGACTTTAATATACTCGATCAGGGGACTTTGTTATACTCGTTCAGGGGACTTTGTTATACTCGTTCAGGGGACTTTGTTATACTCGATCAGGGATCTTTGTTATACTCGTTCAGGGGGCTTTGTTATACTAGGTCAGGTGACTTTGTTATACACGATGAGGGGGCTTTGTTATACTCTATCAGGGGACTTTGTTATACTCGATCAGGGATCTTTGTTATACTCGTTCAGGGGGCTTTGTTATACGCGATCAGGGGACTTCCTTACACTCGATCAGGGGAATTTGTTATTTTCGATCAAGGGGCTTTGTTATACTCGATTAGGGGACTTTGTTATACTCGATCAGGGGACTTTGTTATACCCGATCAGTGGACTTTGTTTTACTCGATCAAGGGGCTTTGTTATACTCGATTAGGGGACTTTGTTATAGTTGATGAGGGCAGATCAGTGGACTTTGTTATACTCGATCAGGGGACTTTAATATACTCGATCAGGGGACTTTGCTATACTCGATGAGGGGCCTATGTTATACTCGATCAGGGGACTTTGTTATACACAATCAGGGGACTTTGTTTTACTCGATCAGGGGCCTTTGTTATACTCGATCAGGGGACGTTGTTATACACAACCAGGGGACTTTGTTATACTCGATCAGGGGCCTTTGTTATACTCGATCGAGGGACTTTGTTATACTCAATCTGGGGACTTTGTTATACTCGAACAGGGGCCTTTGTTATATTCGATCGGGACTTTGATATACTCGATCAGGGGACTTTGTTATACTCGATTAGGGGCCTTTGTTATATTCGATGAGGAGCCTTTGTTATACTCGATTAGGCGACTTTGTTATACTCGATCAGGGGTCATTGTTGTACTCGATCAGGGGGCTTTGTTGTACTCGATCAGGGGCCATTGTTATACTCGATAAGGGGCCATTGTTATACTCGATCAGGGAACTTTGTTATACTCGATAAGGGGACTTTATTATGCTCGATGAGGGGCTTTGTTATACTTGATCAGGGGGCTTTGTTATACTCGATCAGGGGACTTTGTTATGCTCGATGAAGGGTCTTTGTTATACTGGATCAGTGAACATTGTTATACTCTATCAGGGGACTTTAATATACTCGATCAGGGGACTTTGCCTTACTCGATCAGGGAACTTTGTTATCCTCTATCAGGGTACTTTGTTATACTCGATCAGGCATCTTTGTTATACTCGTTCAGGGGACTTTGTTATACTCGTTCAGGTGACTTTGTTATACTCGGTCAGGTGACTTTGTTATACTCGATGAGGGGGCATTGTTATACTCTATCAGGGGACTTTGTTATACTAGATCAGTGGACTTTGTTATTCTCGATCGGGGGACTTTGTTATACTCGTTGAGGGGACTTTGTTATCCTCGATCAGGGATCTTTGGTATACTCGTTCAGGGGGGTTTGTTATACTCGATCAGGGGACTTTGTTATACTCGATCAGGGATCTTTGTTATACTCGTTTAGGGGGCTTTGTTATACTCGGTCAGGTGACTTTGTTATATTCGATGAGGGGGCTTTGTTATACTCTGTCAGGGGACTTTGTTATACTCGATAAGGGGACTTTAATATACTCGATCAGGGACTTTGTTATACTCGTTCAGGGACTTTGTTATACTCGATCAGCAGGATTTTGTTATACTCGATGAGGGGCCTTTGTTGTACTCGATTAGGGGCCTTTGGTACTCGATCACGGGACTTTGCTATACTCGATCAGGGCCTTTGTTATACTCGTTGAGGGGGCTTTGTTATACTCGGTCAGGTGAGTTTGTTATACTCGATGAGGGGGCTTGTTATACTCTATCAGGGGACTTTGTTATACTCGATTAGGAATCTTTGTTATACTCGTTCAAGGGGCTTTATTATACTCGGTCAGGTGAATTTGTTATAATCGATGAGGGGGCTTTGTTATACTCTATCAGGGGACTTTGTTATACTCGATAAGGGGACTTTAATATACTCGATCGGGGGACTTTGTTATACTCGTTGAGGGGACTTTGTTATCCTCGATCAGGGATCTTTGGTATACTCGTTCAGGGGGCTTTGTTATACTCGATCAGGGGACTTTGTTATACTCGATCAGGGATCTTTGTTATACTCGTTCAGGGGGCTTTGTTATACTCGGTCAGGTGACTTTGTTATACTCGATGAGGGGGCTTTGTTATACTCTGTCAGGGGACTTTGTTATACTCGATAAGGGGACTTTAATATACTCGATCAGGGGACTTTGTTATACTCGTTCAGGGGACTTTGTTATACTCGATCAGTATATTTTGTTATACTCGATGAGGGGCATTTGTTGTACTCGATTAGGGGCCTTTGTTGTACTCGATCACGGGACTTTGCTATACTCGATCAGGGGCCTTTGTTATACTCGTTGAGGGGGCTTTGTTATACTCGGTCAGGTGAGTTTGTTATACTCGATGAGGGGGCTTGTTATACTCTATCAGGGGACTTCCTTACACTCGATCAGGGGAATTTGTTATTTTCGATCAAGGGGCTTTGTTATACTCGATTAAGGGACTTTGTTATACTCGATCAGGGGACTTTGTTATACCCGATCAGTGGACTTTGTTTTACTCCATCAAGGGGCTTTGTTATACTCGATTAGGGGACTTTGTTATAGTTGATGAGGGCAGATCAACGGACTTTGTTATACTCGATCAGGGGACTTTAATATACTCGATCAGGGAACTTTGCTATACTCGATGAGGGGCCTAGGTTATACTCGATCAGGGGACTTTGTTATACACAATCAGGGGACTTTGTTTTACTCGATCAGGGGCCTTTGTTATACTCGATAAGGGGCCTTTGTTATACTCGATGAGGGGACTTTGTTATTCTCACTTAGGGGAATTTGTTATACTTGATCAGGGGACTGTTATACTTGATCAGGGGATTTTGTTATACTCGATGAGGGGCTTTGTTATTCTTGATGAGGGGACTTTGTTATACGCGATTAGGGGCCATTGTTGTACTCGATGAGGGGCCTTTATTGTACTCGATCAGGGGCCTTTGTTGTACTCGATCACGGTACTTTGTTATACTCGATCAGGGGCCTTTATTACACTCGATCAGGAAACTTTGTTATACTCGATAAGGGGCCTTTGTTATACTTGATCAGGGGACTTTGTTATACTAGATGAGTGGACTTTGTTATACTCGATCAGGGGACTTTAATATACTCGATCAGGGGACTTTGCCTTACTCGATCAGGGAACTTTGTTATCCTCTATCAGGGGACTTTGTTATACTCGATCAGGCATCTTTGTTATACTCGTTCAGGGGGCTTTGTTATACTCGTTCAGGTGACTTTGTTATACTCGATAAGGGGACTTTGTTATACTCGATGAGGGGACTTTTTATACTCGATCAGGGGACTTTGCTATACTCGATCAGGGGAATTTGCTATACTCGATGAGGGGGCGTTGTTAAACTCGATAAGGGGCCTTTGTTATACTCGATGAGGGGACTTTGTTATTCTTACTTAGGGGAATTTGTTATACTTGATCAGGAGACTGTTATACTCGATCAGGGGATTTTGTTATACTCGATGAGGGGCTGTGTTATTCTTGATGAGGGGACTTTGTTATACTCGATCAGGGGCCTTTGTTGTACTCGATGAAGGGCCTTTGTTGTACTCCATCAGGGGACTTTGTTGTACTCGATCACGAGACTTTGTTATACTCGATCAGGGGCCTTTATTACACTCGATCAGAAATCTTTGTTATACTCGATAAGGGGCCTTTGTTATACTCGATCAGGGATCTTTGTTATACTCGTTCAGGGGGCTTTGTTATACTCGGTCATGTGACTTTGTTATACTCGATGAGGGGGCTGTGCTATACTCTATCAGGGGACTTTGTTTTACTCGATCAGGGGACTTTGTTTTACTCGATCAGGGGACTTTGTTATACTCGATCAGGGGACTTTGTTATAGTTGATCAGGGCAGATCAGTGGACTTTGTTATACTCGATGAGGGACTTTAATATACTCGATCAGGGGACATTGCTATACTCGATGAGGGGACTTTGTATATAACCGATCAGGGGATTTTGTTATACTCGATCAGGGGCCTTTGTTATACTCGATCAGGGGACTTTGTTATACACAATCAGGGGACTCTGTTATACTCGATCAGGGGTCTTTGTTATACTGGATGAGGGGACTTTGTTATACTCTATCAGGGGACTTTGTTATACTCGATAAGGGGACTTTAATATACTCGATCACGGGACTTTGTTATACTCGTTCAGGGGAATTTGTTATCTTCGATCAGGGATCTTTGTTATACTCGTTCCGGGGGCTTTGTTATACTCGATCAGGGGACTGTATTATACGCGATCAGGAGACTTTCTTATTCTCAATCAGAGGACTTTGTTAAACTCGATGAGTGGACTTTGTTATACTCGATCAGGGAATTTACTATACTCGATCAGGGGAATTTGCTATACCCGATCAGGGGACTTTGTTATACTCGATCAGGGGACTTTGTTATACTTTATCAGGGGACTTTGTTATACTCGATCAGGGATCTTTGTTATACTCGTTCAGGGGGCTTTGTTATTCTCGATTAGGGGAATTTGTTATACTCGATGAGGGGACTTTGTTATACTCGATGAGGGGACTTTGTTATACTCGATCAGGGGACTTTGTTATACTCGATCAGGGATATTTGTTCTACTCTATCAGGGGACTTTGTTATACTCGATCACGGATCTTTGTTATACTCGTTCAAGGGGCTTTGTTATACCCGTTCAGGTGACTTTGTTATACTCGATCAGGGGACTTTGTTATACTCGATCAGGGGGCTTTGTTATACTCGATGAGGGGACTTTGTTATACTCGATGAGGGGACTTTAATATACTCGAAGAGGGGGCATTGTTATACTCGATGAGGGGGCTTTGTTATACTCGATAAGGGGCCTTTGTTATACTCGATGAGGGGACTTTGTTTTACTCGATCAGGGCACTTTGTTATGCTCGATCAGGGGACTTTGTTATAGTTGATCAGGGCAGATTAGTGGAGTTTGTTATACTCGATGAGGGACTTTAAAATACTCGATCAGGGGACATTGCTATACTCGATGAGGGGACTTTGTTATACTCGATCAGGGGAATTTGTTATATTCGATCAGGGGCCTTTGTTATACTCGATAAGGGGCCTTTGTTGTACTCGATGAGGGGACTTTGTTATACTCGATGAGGGGGCTTTGTTATACTCGATTAGGGGACTTTGTTATACACAATCAGGGGACTTTGTTATACTCGATCAGGGGCCTTTGTTATACTCGATGAGGGGGCTTTGTTATACTATATCAGGGGACTTTGTTATACTCGATCAGGGGCCTTTGTTATACTCGATCGGAGGACTTTGTTATACTCAATCTGGGGACTTTGTTATACTCGATCATGGGCCTTTGTTATATTCGATCTGGACTTTGATATACTCGATCAGGGGACTTTGTTATACTCGATCAGGGGCCTTTGTTATATTCGATGAGGAGCCTTTGTTATACTCGATCAGGCGACTTTGTTATACTCGATGAGGGGTCATTGTTGTACTCGATCAGGGGGCTTTGTTTTACTCGATCAGGGGCCATTGTTATACTCGATAAGGGGCCATTGTTATACTCTATCAGGGGACTTTGTTATACTCGATAAGGGGACTTTGTTATACTCGATGAAGGGCTTTGTTATACTTGATCAGGGGACTTTGTTATACTCGATCAGCGGACTTTGTTATGCTCGACCAAGGGTCTTTGTTATACTGGATCAGTGGACTTTGTTATTCTCTATCAGGGGACTAAGTTATACTCGATGAGGGGCCATTGTTTTACTCTATCAGGGGACTTTGTTATACTGGATCTGGGGACTTTGTTATACTCGATCAGTTTTCTTTGTTATTCTTGATCAGGGGACTTTGTTATACTCGACCAGGGGCCTTTGTTGTACTCGATAAGGGGCAGTTGTTATACTCGATTAGTGGACTTTGTTATACTCGATCAGGGGACTTTGTTATACCAGATGAGTGCACTTTGTTATACTCGATCAGGGGACTTTAATATACTCGATCAAGGGAATTTGCCTTACTCGATCAGGGAACTTTGTTATCCTCTATCAGGGGACTTTGTTAGACTCGATCAGGCATCTTTGTTATACTCGTTCAGGGGGCTTTGTTATACTCGTTCAGGTGACTTTGTTATACTCGATAAGAGGACTTTGTTATACTCGATGAGGGGACTTTTTATACTCGATCAGGGAACTTTACTATACTCGATCAGGGGACTTTGCTATACTCGATCAGGGAGCTTTGTTATACTCGATAAGGGGCCTTTGTTATACTCGATGAGGGGACTTTGTTATTCTCACTTAGGGGAATTTGTTATACTTGATCAGGGGACTGTTATACTTGATCAGGGGATTTTGTTATACTCGATGAGGGGCTTTGTTATTCTTGATGAGGGGACTTTGTTATACTCGATTAGGGGCCTTTGTTGTACTCGATGAGGGGCCTTTATTGTACTCGATCAGGGGCCTTTGTTGTACTCGATCACGGGACTTTGTTATACTCGATCAGGGGGCTTTATTACACTCGATCAGGAAACTTTGTTATACTCGATAAGGGGCCTTTGTTATACTCGATCAGGGATCTTTGTTATACTCGTTCAGGGGGCTTTGTTATACTCGGTCATGTGACTTTGTTATACTCGATGAGGGGGCTGTGTTATACTCTATGAGGGAACTTTGCTATACTCGATCAGGGAAGTTTGTTATACTCGATAAGGGGCCTTTGTTATACTCGATGAGGGGACTTTGTTATACTCGATCAGGGGAATTTGTTATACTCGATCAGCGGACTTTGTTTTACTCGATCAGGGGACTTTGTTATACTCGATCAGGGGACTTTGTTATAGTTGATCAGGGCAGATTAGTGGACTTTGTTATACTCGATGAGGGACTTTAAAATACTCGATAAGGGGACATTGCTATACTCGATGAGGGGACTTTGTTATACTCGATCAGGGGAATTTGTTATACTCGATCAGGAACCTTTGTTATACTCGATAAGGGGCCTTTGTTATACTCGATGAGGGGACTTTGTTATACTCGATCAGGGGAATTTGTTATACTCGATCAGGGGACTTTGTTATACTCGATGAGGGGGCTTTGTTATACTCTATCAATGGACTTTGTTATACTCGTTCAGGGGAATTTGTTATCTTCGATCAGGGATCTTTGTTATACTCGTTCCGGGGGCTTTGTTATACTCGATCAGGGGACTTTGTTATACGCGATCATGGGGACTTTCTTATTCTCAATCAGAGGACTTTGTTATACTCGATGAGTGGACTTTGTTATACTCGATCAGGGGAATTTGCAATACCCGATTAGGGGACTTTGTTATACTCAATCAGCGGACTTTGTTATACTCTATCAGGGGAATTTGTTATACTCGATCAGGGATCTTTGTTATACTCTTTCAGGGGGCTTTGTTATTCTCGATTAGGGGAATTTGTTATACTCGATCAGGGGACTTTGTTATACTCGATCAGGGGACTTGTTATACTCGATCAGGGGACTTTGTTTTACTCGATCAGGGCCCTTTGTTATACTCGATCAGGGGGCTTTGTTACTACTCGATCAAGTGGCTTTGTTATACCTGATCAGGGGACTTTGTTATACTAGATTTGTGGACTTTGTTATACTCATCAGGAGACTTTAATATACTCGATGAGGGGGCTTTGTTATACTCGATCAGGGGACTTTGTTATACCCGATCAGGCAACTTTGTTATACTCGATCAGGGGACTTTGTTATACTCGATCAGTGTCTTTGTTTTACTCTATCAGGGGACTTTGTTATACTCGATCAGGCATCTTTGTTATACTCGTTCAGGGGGCTTTGTTATACTCGTTCAGGTGACTTTGTTATACTCGATCAGGGGACTTTGTTATACTCGATGAGGGGACTTTAATATTCTCGATGAGGGGGCTTTTAATATACTCGGATCAGGGACTTTGTTATACTGCTCAGGGACTTTTGTTATACCTGATCAGTAGATTTTGTTATACTGCTGATGAGGGCCTTTGTTGTACCTAATAGAAATTTTGTTATTCTCGTTTAGGGGAATTTGTTATACTTGATGAGGGACTTTGTTATACTCGATCACGGGACTTTGTTATACTCTTTGATAAGGCCTTTGCTGTACTGATTAGGGCCTTTGTTATTCTCGATTAGGGCCTTTGTTGTACCTGATAAGGGGCCTTTGTTATACTCGATGAGGGGACTTGTTATTCTCGATTAGGGAATTTGTTATACTTGATGAGGGACTTGGTTATACTCTGATCACGTGACTTCATACTCGATCAGGGGCCTTTGTTATACTCGTTCAGGTGGCTTTGTTATACTCGGTCAGGTGACTTTGTTATACTCGATGAGGGGGCTTTGTTATACTCTATCAGCGGACTTTGTTATACTAGATCAGTGGACTTTGTTATACTCGATCGGGGGACTTTGTTATACTCCTTGAGGGGACTTTGTTATCCTCGATCAGGGATCTTTGGTATACTCGTTCAGGGGGCTTTGTTATACTCGATCAGGGGACTTTGTTATACTCGATCAGGGATCTTTGTTATACTCGTTGAGGTGGCTTTGTTATACTCGGTCAGGTGACTTTGTTATACTCGATAAGGGGGCTTTGTTATACTCTATCAGGTGACTTTATTATACTCGATAAGGGAACTTTAATATACTCGATCAGGGGACTTTGTTATACTCGTTCAGGGGACTTTGTTATACTCGATCAGTAGATTTTGTTATACTCGATGAGGGGCCTTTGTTGTACTCGATTAGGGGCCTTTGTTGTACTCGATCACGGGACTTTGCTATACTCGATCAGGGGCCTTTGTTATACTCGTTGAGGGGGCTTTGTTATACTCGGTCAGGTGAGTTTGTTATACTCGATGAGGGGGCTTGTTATACTCTATCAGGGGACTTTGTTATACTCGATTAGGGATCTTTGTTATACTCGTTCAAGGGGCTTTATTATACTCGGTCAGGTGAATTTGTTATACTCGATGAGGGGGCTTTGTTATACTCTATCAGGGAACTTTGTTATACTCGATAAGGGGACTTTAATATACTCGATCAGGGGACTTTGTTATACTCGTTCAGGGGACTTTGTTATACTCGTTCAGGGGACTTTGTTATACTCGATCAGGGATCTTTGTTATACTCGTTGAGGGGGCTTTGTTATACTAGGTCAGGTGACTTTGTTATACTCGATGAGGGGGCTTTGTTATACTCTATCAGGGGACTTTGTTATACTCGATCAGGGATCTTTGTTATACTCGTTCAGGGGGCTTTGTTATACGCGATCAGGGGACTTCCTTACACTCGATCAGGGGAATTTCTTATTTTCGATCAAGGGGCTTTGTTATACTCGATTAGCGGACTTTGTTATACTCGATCAGGGGACTTTGTTATACCCGATCAGTGGACTTTGTTTTACTCGATCAAGGGGCTTTGTTATACTCGATTAGGGGACTTTGTTATAGTTGATGAGGGCAGATCAGTGGACTTTGTTATACTCGATCAGGGGACTTTAATATACTCGATCAGGGGACTTTGCTATACTCAATGAGGGGCCTATGTTATACTCGATCAGGGGACTTTGTTATACACAATCAGGGGACTTTGTTTCACTCGATCAGGGGCCTTTGTTATACTCGATCAGGGGACGTTGTTATACACAACCAGGGGACTTTGTTATACTCGATCGAGGGAATTTGTTATACTCAATCTGGGGACTTTGTTATACTCGAACAGGGGCCTTTGTTATATTCGATCGGGACTTTGATATACTCGATCAGGGGACTTTGTTATACTCGATTAGGGGCCTTTGTTATATTCGATGAGGAGCCTTTGTTATACTCGATTAGGCGACTTTGTTATACCCGATCAGGGGTCATTGTTGTACTCGATCAGGGGGCTTTGTTGTACTCGATCAGGGGCCATTGTTATACTCGATAAGGGGCCATTGTTATACTCGATTAGGGAACTTTGTTATACTCGATAAGGGGACTTTGTTATACTCGATGAGGGGCTTTGTTATACTTGATCAGGGGACTTTGTTATACTCGATCAGGGGACTTTGTTATGCTCGATGAAGGGTCTTTGTTATACTGGATGAGTGGACTTTCTTATACTCTATCAGGGGACTTTGTTATACTCGATGAGGGGCCTTTGTTTTACTCTATCAGGGGACTTTGTTATACTGGATCTGGGGACTTTGTTATACTCGATCAGTTTTCTTTGTTATTCTTGATGAGTGGACTTTGTTATACTCGACCAGGGGCCTTTGTTGTACTCGATCAGAGGCCTTTGTTATATTCGATAAGGGGCAGTTGTTATACTCGATTAGGGGACTTTGTTATACTCGATCAGGGGACTTTGTTATACCTGATCAGGGCTCTTTGTTATACTCGATGAGGGGACTTTGTTATACTCGATCAGGGGGCTTTGTTATACTTGATCAGGAGACTTTGTTATACTAGATGAGTGGACTTTGTTATACTCGATCAGGGGACTTTAATATACTCGATCAGGGGACTTTGCCTTACTCGATCAGGGAACTTTGTTATCCTCTATCAGGGGACTTTGTTATACTCGATCAGGCATCTTTGTTATACTCGTTCAGGGGGCTTTGTTATACTCGTTCAGGTGACTTTGTTATACCTCGATAAGGACTCTTGTTATACTCGATGATACCTTTACACTCGATCAGTGGACTTTGCTATACTGACTAGGGGAATTTGCTTTTCTCGATCAGGGGGCTTTGTTATACTCGATAAGGGCCTTGCTATAGTTCGATGGAGGGGACTTCGTTATTCAATTTAGGGGAATTTGTTACCCCTGGATCAGGGACCGGTTGTTCTCGATCAGGATTTTAAGGTACCGATGAGGGCTTTATTCTTGATGAGGGGAGTTTGTTATACTCGATCAGGGGCCTTTGTTGTACTCGATGAGGGGCCTTTGTTGTACTCGATCAGGGGCCTTTGTTGTACTCGATCACGGGACTTTGTTATACTCGATGAGGGGCCTTTATTGCACTCGATCAGGAAACTTTGTTATACTCGATAAGGGGCCTTTGTTAAACTCGATCAGGGATCTTTGTTATACTCGTTCAGGGGGCTTTGTTATACCCGGTCATGTGACTTTGTTATACTCGATGAGGGGGCTGTGTTATGCTCTAACAGGGGACTTTGCTATACTCGATCAGGGAAGTTTGTTATACTCGATAAGGGGCCTTTGTTATACTCGATGAGGGGACTTTGTTATACTCGATCAAGGGAAATTGTTATACTCGATCGGGGACTTTGTTTTACTCGATCAGGGGACTTTGTTATACTCGATCAGGGGACTTTGTTATAGTTGATCAGGGCAGATCAGTGGAATTTGTTATACTCGATGAGGGACTTTAATATACTCGATCAGGGGACATTGCTATACTCGATGAGGGGACTTTGTATATATTCGATCAGGGGATTTTGTTATACTCGATCAGGGGCCTTTGTTATACTCGATCAGGAGACTTTGTTATACACAATCAGGGGACTTTGTTATACTCGATCAGGGGCCTTTGTTATACTCGATGAGGGGACTTTGTTATACTCGATAAGGGGACTTTAATATACTCGATTAGGGGACTTTGTTATACTCGTTCAGGGGAATTTGTTATCTTCGATCAGGGATCTTTGTTATACTCGTTCCAGGGGCTTTGTTATACTCGATCAGGTGACTTTGTTATATGCGATCAGGAGACTTTCTTATTTTCAATCAGAGGACTTTGTTATACTCGATGAGTGGACTTTGTTATACTCGATCAGGGAATTTAATATACTCGATCAGGGGAATTTGCTATACCCGATCAGGGGACTTTGTTATACTCGACCAGGGGACTTGTTATACTTTTTTTTATCAGGGGACCTTTGTTATACTCGATCAGGGGACTTTAATATACCGGGATGCAGGGCTTTGTTATACTCGATGAGGGGACTTTGTTATACTCGATGAGGGACTTTTGTTATACTCGGGATCAGGGACTTTGTTATACCTCGATCAGGGCCCCTTTGTTATACTCGATCATGGGGCTTTGTTATACTCTCGATCAGGGGCTTTGTTATACCTCGATTAGGGGACTTTGTTATTCTCGATTAGGAATTTGTTATACCGATATGGGGCCTTTTGTTATACCTTTGGGAGAGGACTGAAGTTATTCTCGATCAGGACTTCGATATTCTCGACTGTGGGGCTTTGTTATACTTGATCAGGGGACCGTTATACTGATCAGGGTGATTTTGTTATACTCGAATAGGGGCTTTGTTATTCTTGATCAGGGGACTTTGTTATACTCGATCAGGGGCCTTTGTTGTACTCGATCAGGGGCCTTTGTTGTACTCGATCAGGGGCCTTTGTTGTACTCGATCACGGGACTTTGTTATACTCGATCAGGGGCCTTTATTACACTCGATCAGGAAACTTTGTTATACTCGTTCAGGGGGCTTTGTTATACTCGGTCATGTGACTTTGTTATACTCGATGAGGGGGCTGTGTTATGCTCTAACAGGGGACTTTGCTATACTCGATCAGGGAAGTTTGTTAAACTCGATAAGGGGCCTTTGTTATACTCGATGAGGGGACTTTGTTATACTCGATCAGGGGAATTTGTTATACTCGATCAGGGGACTTTGTTATACTCGATAAGGTACTTTTGTTATACTCGATCAGGGGATTTTGTTATACTCGATAAGGGACTTTTGTTGTGTTAATTCTCGATCAGAATTGTTATACTCTCGATCAGGGACTTGTTATACCGATCAGGGGACTTTGTTGTACTCGATTAGAACTTTGTAATACTCGATCAGGGAACTTTGTTATACTCTATCAGGGGACTTTGTTATACTCGATCAGGGAACTTTGTTATACTCGATCAGGGGACTTTGCTATAATCGATGAGGGGCCTTTGTTATACTCGATCAGGGGCCTTTGTTATTCTCGATCAGGGGACTTTGTTATACTCAATCTGGGGACTTTGTTATACTCGATCAGTTGCCTTTGTTATGCTTGATCGGGGACTTTGTTATACTCGATCAGGGGACTTTGTTAACTCGATCAGGGGCCTTTGTTATATTCGATGAGGAGCCTTTGTTATACTCGATCAGGGGACTTTGTTATACTCGATTAGGGGTCTTTGTTGTACTCGATCAAGGGGCTTTGTTTTACTCGATCAGGGGCCTTTGTTATACCCGATAAGGGGCCATTGTTATACTCGATCAGGGGAGTTTGTTATACTCGATAAGGGGACTTTGTTATACTCGATGAGGGGCTTTGTTATACCTGAACAGGGGACTTTGTTATACTCGATCAGAGGACTTTCTTATGCTCGATCAAGGGGCTTTGTTATACTCGATCAGTGGACTTTGTTATACTCGATCAGGGGACTTTGTTATACTCGACCAGGGGCCTTTGTTGTACTCGATGAGGGGCCTTTGTTGTACTCGATCAGGGGCCTTTGTTAAATTCGATAAGGGGCCTTTCTTAAACTCGATTAGGGGACTTTGTTATACTCGATTAGGGGACTTTGTTGTACTTGATCAGGGCCCTTCGTTATACTCGATCACGGGGCTTTGTTATACTCGATTAGGGGGCTTTGTTATACTTGATCAGGGGAGTTTTCTATTCTAGATCAGTGGAATTTGCCTTACTCGATCAGGGAACTTTGTTATACTCTATCAGGGGACTTTGTTATACTCGATCAGGGAACTTTGTTATACTCGTTCAGGGGGCTTTGTTATACTCGTTCAGATGACTTTGTTATACTCGATCAGGGGACTTTGTTATACTCGATCAGGAGACTTTCTTATACTCGATGAGGGGACTTTTTATACTCGATCAGTGGAATTTGTTATACTCAATTAGGGGACTTTAGTATACTCGATCAGGGGACTTTGCTATACTCGATCATGGGGCTTTGTTATACTCGATAAGGGGCCTTTGTTATACTCGATGAGGGGACTTGTTATTCTCGATTTGGGGAATTTGTTATACTTGATCAGGGGACTTTGTTATACTCGATCAGGGGATTTTGTTATACTCGATGAGGGGCTTTGTTATTCTTGATGAGGGGACTTTGTTATACTCGATCAGGGGCCTTTGTTGTACTCGATGAGGGGCCTTTGTTGTACTCGATCAGGGGCCTTTGTTGATACTCGATCACGGGACTTTGTTATACTCGATGAGGGGCCTTTATTACACTCGATCAGGGAACTTTGTTATACTTGATAAGGGGATAAGGGGCCTTTGTTATACTCGATCAGGGACTTTGTTATACTCGGTCAGGTGACTTTGTTATACTCGATGAGGGGGGCTTTGTTATACTCTATTAGGGGACTTTACTATACTCGATCAGGGAAGTTTGTTATACTCTATCAGGGGACTTTGTTATACTCGATCAGGGATCTTTGTTATACTCGTTCTGGGGGCTTTGTTATACTCGGTCAGGTGACCTTTGTTATACTCGATGAGGGGGCTTTGTTATACTCTATCAGGGGACTTTATTATACTCGATCAGGGATCTTTGTTATACTCGTTCAGGGGACTTTGTTATACTCGATCAGGGGACTTTGTTATACTCGATGAGGGGGCTTTAATATACTTGATCAGGGGAATTTGTTATACTCGATCAGGGGGCTTTGTTATACTCGATCAGGGGACTTTGTTATACTTGATCAGGGGCTTTTGTTATACTCGATGAGGCAGCTTTGTTATACTCAATGAGGGGACTTTGTTATACTTGATCAGGGGTCTTTGTTATACTCGATCAGTGGAATTTGTTATACTTGATAAGGGGACTTTAATATACTCGATCAGAGGACTTTGTTATACTAGATCAGGTGACTTTGTTATACTCGATCAGGGGACTTTGTTATACTCGATTAGGGGGCTTTGTTATACTTGATCAGGGGACTTTTTTATTCTAGATCAGTGGACTTTGCCTTACTCGATGAGGGAACTTTGTTATACTCTATCAGGAGACTTTGTTATACTCGATCAGGGAACTTTGTTGTACTTGATGAGGGGCCTTTGTTATACCCGATAAGGGGACTTTGTTATACTCGATGAGGGGACTTTTTATACTCGATCAGGGGACTTTGCTATACTCGATCAGGGGACTTTGGTATACTCAATCAGGGGGCTTTGTTATACTCGATAAGGGGCCTTTGTTATACTCGATGAGGGGACTTTGTTATTCTCACTTAGGGGAATTTGTTATACTTGATCAGGGGACTGTTATACTCGATCAGGGGACTTTGTTATACTCGATCAGGGGCCGTTGTTGTACTCGATGAGGGGCCTTTGTTCTACTCGATCAGGGGCCTTTGTTGTACTCGATCACGGGACTTTGTTATACTCGATCAGGGGCCTTTATTACACTCGATCAGGAAACTTTGTTATACTCGATAAGGGGCCTTTGTTATACTCGATCAGGGATCTTTGTTATACTCGTTCAGGGGGCTTTGTTGTGCTCGGTCATGTGACTTTGTTATATTCGATGAGGGGGCTGTGTTATGCTCTAACAGGGGACTTTGCTATACTCGATCAGGGAAGTTTATTATACTCGATAAGGGGCCTTTGTTATACTCGATGAGGGGACTTTGTTATACTCGATCAGGGGAATTTGTTATACTCGATCAGGGGACTTTGTTATACTCGATAAGGTACTTTTGTTGTACTCGATCAGGGGACTTTGTTATACTCGATAAGGGACTTTTGTTATACTCGATCAGGGGAATTTGTTATACACGATCAGGGGACTTTGTTATACTCGATCAGGGGACTTTGTTGTACTCGATTAGGGAACTGTGTAATACTCGATCAGGGGACTTTGTTATACTCGATCAGGGGACTTTGTTATACTCGATCAGGGGCTTTGTTATACTCGATAAGGGACTTTTGTTATACTCGATCAAGGGACTTTGTTATACTCTGATCACAGGACCTTGTTATACTCGATCAGGGGCCTTGTTATACTCGTTCAGGGGCTTTGTTATACTCGGTCAGGTGACTTTGTTATACCTGATGAGGGGGGCTTTGTTATACTCTATCAGGGACTTTGTTATACTAGATTAGGTGGACTTTGTTACCTGGATCGGGGGGACTTTGTTATACTCAAGGAGGGGACTTTGTTATCCTCGATCAGGATCTTTTGCATACCTTCGTTCAGGGGCTTTATATTCTCGATCAGGGATCTTGTTATACTCGATCAGGATCTCAAGCTATACCTGTTCAAATGGTTTCACTGTCAGTGACTTTGTTATACCTGGATGAGGGGGCTTTGCTATACTTATCAGGGGACTTTGTTATACTCGATAAGGGGACTTTAATATACTTGATCAGGGGACTTTGTTATACTCGTTCAGGGGACTTTGTTATACTCGATCAGGGGATTTTGTTATACTCGATGAGGGGCCTTTGTTGTATTCGATTAGGGGCCATTGTTGTACTCAATCACGGGACTTTGTTATACTCGATCAGGGGCCTTTGTTATACTCGTTGAGGGGGCTTTGTTATACTCGGTCAGGTGAGTTTGTTATACTCAATGAGGGGGCTTGTTATACTCTATCAGGGGACTTTGTTATACTCGATTAGGGATCTTTGTTATACTCGTTCAAGGGGCTTTATTATACTCGGTCAGGTGAATTTGTTATACTCGATGAGGGGGCTTTGTTATACTCTATCAGGGGACTTTGTTATACTCGATAAGGGTACTTTAATATACTCGATCAGGGGACTTTGTTATACTCGTTCAGGGGACTTTGTTATACTCGTTCAGGGGACTTTGTTATACTCGATCAGGGATCTTTGTTATACTCGTTGAGGGGGCTTTGTTATACTAGGTCAGGTGACTTTGTTATACACGATGAGGGTCTTTGTTATACTCTATCAGGGGACTTTGTTATACTCGATCAGGGATCTTTGTTATACTCGTTCAGGGGGCTTTGTTATACGCGATCAGGGGACTTCCTTACACTCGATCAGGGGAATTTCTTATTTTCGATCAAGGGGCTTTGTTATACTCGATTAGCGGACTTTGTTATACTCGATCAGGGGACTTCGTTATACCCGATCAGTGGACTTTGTTTTACTCGATCAAGGGGCTTTGTTATACTCGATTAGGGGACTTTTTATAGTTGATGAGGACAGATCAGTGGACTTTGTTATACTCGATCAGGGGACTTTAATACACTCGATCAGGGGACTTTGCTATACTCGATGAGGGGCCTATGTTATACTCGATCAGGTGACTTTGTTATACACAATCAGGGGACTTTGTTTTACTCGATCAGGGGCCTTTGTTATACCCGATCAGGGGTTATTGTTGTACTCGATCAGGGGGCTTTGTTGTACTCGATCAGGGGCCATTGTTATACTCGATTAGGGAACTTTGTTATACTCGATAAGGGGACTTTGTTATATTCGATGAGGGGCTTTGTTATACTTGATCAGGGGACTTTGTTATACTCGATCAGGGGACTTTGTTATGCTCGATGAAGGGTCTTTGTTATACTGGATGAGTGGACTTTGTTATACTCTATCAGGGGACTTTGTTATACTCGATGAGGGGCCTTTGTTTTACTCTATCAGGGGAC
>NW_024744222.1:0-25464 GCF_018991925.1 Homarus americanus | reverse complement strand
AGATGCGGTATACTTTGATCTTGGAAAGTGACCACTGAGGGCCCCGTCCTAATTCTACCCCGGGCCCCCTCTAACCTCTGGAAGACCCTGCTTATGTTAAGAGGGATCAAAGGGTCTCGGTACCTCCTTTTACGTTGCAAAACTCGATCGATCTCCTTAAACTTGCCTGCTAAATATAAACAAACACAGCTGCTGTTTATAAGATAATTTTAACTGATTCAATTTTATCTCTTAATATTATTTTCCATTGAAATAACACTTGAAACTTATTTTCTGTAGTATTCCCTGATAAAACGGCTTTAATGAGATTTATCATAACTAGCATGGAAGGCATATATTGTTTACATAATCAGGAAATATACTGTACACGCTATGTCCGGGTTTATTCCGTTACAGGAGCTCTGAAGGTCCTGTAAGTTATGGCCTCCAGATACAATATGTGACGTCACAAGATGGCGGGTGTTATATGTTTTGAGTATCGCTACAGAGAGGAACTTACACCCTCGAGGGTCGACTTACAGAGTCAGCTGGGAGATACAATATCTTTTGAGTATCCGCTCCCAGGTAAACAAAAAAGAGAAGTAAAGGTAATTTTCATGCAGTGGAGCGTTGGCCTCTCACTTGTTTAGTAAACATAATATATTTCTAACCTAACATAACCCACCCTAACATATCCTATCCTAACATATCCCACCCTAATCCATCCTAACCTAACATAACCCACCTTCACATATCCCACCCTAACATAACCCACCCTAATCCATTCTAACCTAACATATCCTACCCTAACATATCCCACCCTAACATATCCTATCCTAGCATAACCCACCTTAACATAACCCACCTTAACATATTCCACCCTAACATATCCCACCCTAATCCATCCTAACCTAACATAACCCACCTTCACATATCCCACCCTATCATATCCCACCCTAATCCATCCTAACCTAACATATCCCACCCTAACCCATCCTAACCTAACATATCCCACCCTAACATATCCCACCCTAACACATCCCACCCTAACATATCCCACCCTAACCTAATATATCCCACCCTAACATATCCCACCTTAACATATTGTTATGCCATGTATTGCAATGTTGCACAGGAGGGCCAAATGGCACACAGATTCTTAAGGGTTCAGTTTAAATTTGATAAGACTCTCATTAAGTGCAACTTTGGTTCAGGGTTTGTGAAAGTATACAACATTTTAATAGCTTAATGGCTAAAATGTATATGTACAATAAAAATTATGGCCATGGGTTTGGTTAACTTTATATAACAGCACTTTTAAGTTCCTGGGAGTAGAGGTAACAAACAACAAATGGAGCAGGTTCGTTGACTGCTTCAGAAGGAGGGTTAGGGTTCACATTTAAAGACTTTACATTACACTTATAACAAATAAAGGTAATTTACTGTGAATAACAATGGCAGTGTGGCACTTTGCACAACAAATGATCAATTAAACATAATCTAAACTTGTGCACAGTAAAGTAGATCATCAGCTGGGTATTAACATACAAAGTTCCTGGTTCATCTCTTCAAACAAGACTACAGTCACAACAATCTAATCCTTAAACTCTCAATACACAAATATAACACAATTACACAACCAATGGTCACCTAATACAATCACAAGAGCAGTACTGATACACAAAACCTGATTAAGTTGTTCCCCAGTTTAATAAATGTATGTCTGCCTTACTGGAAGTCCTGACTGTGTCTGACTCACTCACGGCAGCCCGACTGAGGGATCCCAAACCTACCACTATTTAATGTGGAACTTAATTTGGCTCGTCCTTTACTTAAGTCTTAACTATTTTTAACACATTTGTCTTAATACATTACATTACACAGAGCATCATAAAGGTCAGATAACAACAATACCAGAAACAATAACATTATATAGCAACATCGGATACAATACCATCTTATATCAGTACACCAAACCCAACCACCACATCGAATACGCATATCAACACAACCTGTAGGTAACCACTCAACTACTTGTAACAATATCCCACCCTAACATATTCCAACCTAACCTATCCCACCCTAACATATCCCAACCTAACATATCCCACCCTAACATATCCCACCCTAACATATTCCAACCTAACCTATCCCACCCTAACATATCCCACCCTAACATATCCCAACCTAACATATCCCAACCTAACATATCCCAACCTAACCCATCCCGCCCTAACATATTCCAACCTAACATATCCCAACCTAACCTATCCCAACCTAACCTATCCCACCCTAACTTATCCCATCCTTACTCTTCCCACCCTAACCTACCCCACCCTAACCTACCCCAATCAAACCCATCCCACCTTAATCTAACCTAACCCATCTCATCTTTTATATTCCATCCAAACCTATCCCACCCTAACCCAATTCAATCTAACCTAATCGGAAAAAATACACACGATCCAGAGAGAGAGAGAGAGAGAGAGAGAGAGAGAGAGAGAGAGAGAGAGAGAGAGAGAGAGAGAGACTGCCAGTACCAGGAAGTAAGTCATGCTACTGTGTAATAAGTTATGGTCACTTTCAAAACTCCGACATATTCTTGGGCCAGTTGGGGCAGCTCACGCCATCCTCCTCCTTTCAGTACACAACAAATGCTTTCCTCTGCTCTACTATTAGAACCGTGACAGCACAGTCCACACACACTCTCTTATTTCCGTCCTCAAGTCCCAATGGTGGAATTCTTGACCAACCTCGTCTCCGTGTGAAAAACATATAGGAGTGAAAAGTCAGCAGTGTAACCTAACCTAACCTCGTTAACGTATTAAAAAAACATGGGTGGTACCGTGATAAGGAAATAGTGTAGCTTTTTTATAACGCGGATAACAGACTCTTGTAAACTATTGGAGGTTGGGTTGGGTGGTTGAGAACAGTGGATAAAGGTGATAGAGAACAGTGGATAAAGGTGAGATAGAGAGAACAGAGGATAAAGGTGAGATAGAGAACAGTGTGAGGTGAGTGAGTGTGGGGTGTGTCATTAACCGCGTGAGTTTCTTTGTTTGTTGTATGTCTGTGTTGTTTGTAAAGACATGGTGTGTGGCTTTGTTTTGCGCCTGCGTGAGTTGGTGGTTTGTAGCTGTGTTTTGTGGCTTCATGGTGTGTCACAATTTGGTGTGTAACATATTTTGAGTGTGTGGTGGTTTGGTACAGTCAGCCAAAGTTTCATCGATCCCACCCTAGCTCTTACTGGCAATTTTACCTGGCAATACTTTGTAAGGTAAGGCTGTATGTATCGGCGGTGTCCTTGCCAAAATAAATATTAAAAAATTCAAAGGATAACATTATTATAATAATAAACTAGTCATCGTTATTTTTAAGATCATGACAAGTTTGCGAATGTTCGTATATTTCCTTAAATACAAAAAAGATTGATATTAATGATTGGCAACGCAACCACAACCGGAGCTGCCACAAGATTCTCTAATTCAAGAATACTGAACATGTTCCACATTTAATCTTGAGTGTTTCATGGAGGTGTTAATTGTTTTTATAATATGAACATTATAATTATAATATAACTTGGCGTAAGTTAGAGGGCAGACTTACTTGTCAGTCACGATATTGTATCTTCATAATATGTCCTGGTTATCAGTTGTGTGTGTGTGTGTGTGAGGACCTATCAAATATCTTGAATTACGTAAACTATTGCACAATAACTCTGACCTAATGACTGAAGTGTTTAGTCTGAGTGTAAGTGCAGCCACGTGAAGCAGAACCTAATTATTATTTTGAATAAATATCCAAGAATAAATTACAAACTAGAATCAATGGCAATACAACTGTGAAATAATGAATATATTTTAACAATTATTGTTAAGGTTTTGAGAGGTAAATATATATTTGGCGATGATGTGCAAAGTTGCAATATGATTCTAAAAGGAAATAAAAAAGCGAGGAAATAAAAACTCACATAATAACGGAGAGCTATTCGACCCCTTTCCCAGTCCTCATCAACTCTATATAAGTATAATCTGTCTTTGACTGCCAGTCTCTCTCTCTCTCTCTCTCTCTCTCTCTCTCTTTCTGTCTTTCTGTCTCTCCCTTTCTCTCTCTAAAAGTGAGTTATTGATAATAATACCCTCGAAGGCAGCTAGTAGAACGCCAAAATGACCACCATACGGCGCTGGTGCAGGGATACCAAATGCCATTATTGTGTCAGTCGAGTCTATTACATAGTGTCTGGCACTCTCCGCCCTCTAACTTATGTCAAATGATATGATTTACAGTAATGCTCACACTGTGAAGGCAATTAATTCCTTCATGAAACACTCAAGAACAAATGTGGAGCATGTTATTGTACAAAAGGAAGGCTATAGGTAGGAGAATAAATCGTGGTGAAGTTTACCTCTGAGATTATTATGAGGTATTGGCCGGTAGGGTTAGGACCGAGATAAGAAAAGCAAAGAAGAATAATGAACTGAAGATAGCAAAGGAGATGAAGTCAAACCCCAAGGGATTCTTTCAAATGTATCAAACTAAAACACGAGAAAACATTGGACCAATACAGTCAGATACCGGCGAGCTAACTGATAACAACGGAGAAATGAGCAATAACTTGAATAGATAATTTCAACAGTTTTCACAACCGAAAATTAAACACGATACCCGAGGAACTGACTATATACAGAGATGGTGAAGCAAATAGATTAAGCGAGATAGCAGTGACTAGGAACGAAGTTAGTAAGCAAATAGACAAGCTAAAGCCTAATAAGTCACCAGGTTACGAGGAGATATTTGCCAGAGTATTAAAGGAATGTAGGTTAGAGCTTAGCATGCCCTTAGCAAACTTGTTTGACATATCATTAAAAACGGGTGTAGTACCAGAATCCTCTAACTACCGTCCAATCAGTTTAACATCAATTGTAGCAAATTACTGGAAGCAATAATTCAAACTCTATTCGAAATCACCTGGAGAAGCACAAGCTGATCAATGATTCCCAACATGGCTTCACAAGCGCGCGTTCAAGTCTGACTAATCTATTAACATTATTCTTAGCTGTTTTCAAATCAGTGGACGAGGGGCACGATTATGATGTGGTATATCTCGACTTTAGCAAAGCCTTCGACAGAGTCCCCCAAGAAAGACTAATACAAAAAGTGGAGGCTCGTGGCATTGGAGAAGATATCCTAAAATGGATTTGAGCGTGGTTACAGGACAGGAAACAGCGAGTAAGCATTAACGGCACTAAATCCGATTGGAGTAACGTCAGTAATGGAGTACCCCAAGGCTCAGTACTTGGACCATTATTATTTATGATATACATAAACGACATAGATATAGGCGTAGACAGCAACATAGTAAATTTGCTGATGACACTAAAATATGGCGTGTAATTAAATCTGACGGACTCGGCAAAACTACAAGAAGATTTAAACAAATTTTTAGAATGGTCTGAAAAATGGCAGATGAAATTTAATGTGGACAAATGTAAAGTACTAAGTCTATAGATAAGTAAACAGAGAAACCAGATACCAAATGAACAACGATGTTATTGAGAAATCCGACTGTGAGAAAGAATTAGGAGTAATGATAAGTAGGAATCTTAAACCAAGTAAACAATGTGTATTTGCTCGAAACAAGGCTACCAAAGTACTTGGGTTCATACAAGGGAGTGTTAGTTACAAGACTAGCGAGGTCATCCTCAAACTATATTGTGCGCTTGTGAGACCTCACTTGGATTACGTAGTTCAGTTCTGGTCACCGTATTACAGAATTCAGGGGAGAATGACAAGACTAATCCCGGGCATTAGGAACCTTGAGTACAGAGACAGCTTCAGGCATCTTAATTTGCACTTTCTCGAGAAACGTAGAGTGAGGGGCGACATGATCGAGGTGTATAAATGGAAGTCAGGGTTAAACAAAGTGATATAACAAAGGTACTCAAACTATCCAACCAAGAGCGAACTCGTAACAGTGGTTTTACATTAGACAAATTTATATTTAGGCGTGGGATAGGTAAACATTGGTTTGGAAATAGAGCAGTGGATGAGTGGAATAAGTTACCAAATATCATCATTAACTCGAATATGCTCTCTAGCTTCACACATAGGTTGGATGGAAATATGAACGATTGGGGTTGGGTGTAAATGGGACTGCCCAGTATGGGCCAATAGGCCCGCTGCAGTTTCCCCCATTCTTATGTTCTTATGTTTTCTTGGAATTTTACGTGAAAATCTTATGACAGCCCTAGTTGAAGTTGCGTTGCCAATTCGTTAATGTAATTTCTTCATTATTTAAGAAAATACACGAACGTTTGGAAACTCATCGTGATCATAAATAGCGATGAATAGTTTATTTTAAAAATGTTACCTTTGGATTGTTTAACATTTATTTTGGCAGTGATACAGCCGATAATAGATCCACCAATCACAGTCCCCATTACATACACGCTTACTTCACCAAGTATTGCCAGGTAATATTACAAGTAAGAGAGCTAGGGTGGGATCGATGGAACTTTGAGCTACAGGATTAGCCCACCCGGGCACAGGTTACTGACCCACATTGGGACCTGGGGGGCGAAAATGTAATAATAACAATAATAATAATAATAATTAGTTCAAAGTAAATTAAATTTATTTTACAAAATAAAATAATAACAGCAATAACAATAATAACAACACTGATAATAATAACAATAATAAAGAACCATAAATAAATACAAAAATGAAAAACGATCAAGAGTGAGAAACGATATATGTATGTTGTGTTGTCAAAGTAAGAGAAACAATTTATACACTGCAACAGGTCAGCAACAGGGGATTTGGTCAAATTTTTGTGATGCCATATGGCAGCAGGGTCGACCATTAGACAACACATTATGCTTCCAATATCTTCCCATGAGGTAGTACCTCCCTGTTTGATAGCTGCCGACTGTGTAGGTGTGTGGGTGGTTGTATATGGGGTGTGGTGATGTGTACATACACATCACCACGGCTATTTCTACTTCAGTCAGTGCTCTAAAACACTTCAGTTCACCCACACCTCACAAATTGTCTCTCCAACTCACACTGCCCCAACACATTCACCACTCAACTAAACAGTCTTCATCTGTTTGAGCACAACAAGTGTTTAATTGTCAACATCTTGAAATAATTCATTCGTGATAACTAGAACGTGAGGAGTGACGTTTTTATTCTTTCTTCGTATCAGGAGGAACTTATTGAAGGTAAAGTCGCTAATATGTTCATTATAATAAGTTATAAGAACATTAATGTGTGTGTGTGTGTGTCATCGTACTCAAAGGTCAAAGGGTGACTTGTGTGCGACCTGATGTCTTGAGTACGAGCCTTAGATCGTGATCTGTTTTGTCGTAATTTAGTTAGACAGATGCCTTCTCACACCTCCGGGTTTGTGGAAATATTAACGTAGTGGTGTTCTGAGAATCTATCATTGTGTCGTAGTTTAAGTGAAGACAGTAAGATGCCTGCTCACATTTTGGGTGAAATTTTTAACTTATGACTTTTTTTCCTTGGTGAATTTGATAAAATTTTACAGGATTTCCTAAAATTTCTCTTAAGGTATTTTTGCATTTGTCCATCAGTTGGTGCAGTTGGCATAGACGGCGCAGGATAGCCCGATACACTCACCGGGAATGGGGTGGAGGGATCGAACCCTTGTCCTCTAAGGCTCTAAGCTGTGAATAACAGGAGCATTACTAACCATTGTGCCACGATGTACGGAATCCCCCAAATGGTGGTGGTGATAGTGGTGGCGGCGGCGGCTGTAGTGTGGTGGTGGAGGACCGTGTTAGGGAAGGGGGAAAATCAGCTACGTACTAAGAACTTGAACCCCGTAATATAGTCCAATAAAAAGCGTGTTTTATCCCCGTCGAGGAATACCATTGGCTGGTGCGTGGTGTGGAGGCGACGTTATGTGATGTTCCGTCATAAAGATGAACCACTCGCAGATGTAATATAAAATTTCAATGCACTTGTGAGAGATTTTCTTCCTTGGGTGAATTTTGTGGTGTGTGGTCTGGTCCTATGTGTTTGTTTGTCGTGTAATAATAATAATAATAATAATAATAATAATAATAATAATAATAATAATAATAATAATAATAATAATAATAATAAGTAACGGTTTATTGAAAGAGCATGGCAGCCGGGGGGCTGAAAATATACAGGTACATAATTTGGGAATGGGTCACTTGATTGAAAAATAATATACAAGTAACATTAGTGATACAAATATGATATGTAATAACTAGGTGGGGAGAAGGTTATACTACAGGGCATTTAAACATAGTGACAGTCAAAAAGGTAAGACTGACTGGGAGTGAATACACTGGCTGATTACGAGTTGATAATTTATACAATGGTTGAGACTTGGCTGTTGTTATAGCGATCAGTTCGTGCTCGTATGGGCTGGATGCGGTTGTGATGACGAACAGCAATTCGCGGACGAGAGATCTCGGGCGGAAGTAAGACCGGTGTCGAGGATAGTGCAAAAACTTCTCCCCAAATATGCAGATGAGATCGTGGTGATGGTCAGAGAGCCTAGACCTAGAGGGTCAGTGAGTTGAGCGCTTCTTGATATGTGGAGTAGGAAGGAGAGAGATTAATCTTGCATGCCCTCTTTTGTACTTTTTCTCGGTGTTTACGTCATGTGGCATTTAGGGAGGAAGACCAGGCAGGGGAGGCATAGGTGAGCTTGGGAAGTATGAATGTTGAGTAAACACTGGGGAGCTCGGGCGCAGGAACTCCGAGGTACTTGAGTCGGCGGAGATGGTGGAGACGAAAACTGGAGTATTTGACAACTTTACTGAAGTGTGTTTTCCAATTTAGTTTGTTATCTATAGTGACGCCGAGGTGCTTAGTGGAGTCCACAACCTGGAGTGTGTTGGGGCCTAAAGTAATAAGAGGGAGGTGGAACAAGGTCGGAGGAGAGGTTGATGTGCATAAACATGGTCTTGGTATGGTTGATGGTGACGTGGTTGTTGATAGCCCAATTTTAGAGACTGTTCAATAAATTCTGCAGGGCGGTGTAATCGGAAGCCGAGTTGTTGACACTGATCGTCAACGTATTTCCAAGTGTACAGCTTGGCGTCGGTCACTTAGAAAGTCTGTAAGCCACGGTATAATTCTTCTCGGAAACCCGAGGTCGACAGCTTTGTTGATGATTATTATTTTGTGTGTGTGTGTATGTATGTGTGTGTGTGTGTCTTGGGTGTGTGGGTGTTGTCTTTTTTTATACTTAACCTTGAGATGTGTGTTCTGGCCCCAGGGAAAAGTCCTAACAAGAATCAGCTCAAGGAAGATTCCATGGACGCTGACACAAGTCAAAAGGTAATTCTAACAGTCTTAAATATTAATGATGCTTAGGTGGGTGGGTACTGTATATTGGTTGTGTTTAGGTGGGTTATTACTGTATATTGGCTGTGTTTAGGTGGGTGGGTACCGTATATTGGCTGTGTTTAGGTGGGTTGGTACCGTATATTGGTTGTGTTTAGTGGGTGGGTACTGTATATTGGTTGTGTTTAGGTGGGTGGGTTCTGTATATATTGGCTGTGTTTAGGGTGGGTGGGTACTGTATATTGGTTGTGTTTAGTGGGTGGGTTCTGTATATTGGTTGTGTTTAGGGTGGGTGGGTACTGTATATTGGCTTTGTGTTTAGTGGGTGGGTACTGTATATTGGTTGTGTTTAGGTGGGTGGGTACTGTATATTGGTTGTGTTTAGGTGGGTGGGTACTGTATATTGGTTGTGTTTAGGTGGGTGGGTTCTGTATATTGGTTGTGTTTAGGTGGGTGGGTACTGTATATTGGGTTGTGTTTAGATGGGTGGGTACTGTGTTTTGGTTGTGTTTAGATGGGTGGGTACTGTGTTTAGGTGGTTGTTGCGTTGCTTTGGTTATGCATAGGTGAGTATAAGAGTGTTGATTAATAACGCATAATAATGAACTTTATGAGGCTGTGAACACATGCGAACAGAAATAATAATAATAATAATAATAATAATAATAATAATAATAATAATAATAATAATAATTGATGATGATGATGATGATGATTGTTAGGTTAAGTATTATACTAAATCAAGTTATAATTTTATTCATATATTTTTTACAGAAATGTAATAATATTTATCAACGGCGATAATAACGATTACCCCGTTTCAGGATTTTTCTGGAGCAATCAACACAGCGAGGAAGTGATTCATAATAACCGTCCCTATGTTGCTGCCTTCTGGGCCTCACGTAGGGCGATGACCTGTAGCCTTCGTCAAACTCCCTCCTCCTGGGTCTTTTCCAGGGCGAGGGGTTGTAACTGTCGTCAAACTCCCTCTTGCTGGGCCTCCAGTACGAGGAGTTGTAGCCATCGTCGTATCGCCTTTTACGGAAGGTTTTCCTGAATCTTTCAGGCTCCCGCCATTGTGTTGAGTCGTGTAAGTGTTCCCTCACTGGGCACTCTACATTCTCAAGATGAAAACGCATTTGTTTTGGAATCTTTTCGGTGTTGTAGTTGGGCCCACCAGGATACCGGAGGTATTCAACTTTTAGGTGGCGACGAGAATTTTTGTAAAGTCCGCGTTTACCCACGGGTTCTCCATTGAGCCTGAGGGCTTCTTCTCTGTAAAATTCGCTACAGTACCTAGCGATGGCTGTACCACGGTGTAGACCGGTCTGGTGGTCACGGGGCATAAAGAAGTACACCAGACCCCCGTACTGGCTGAAGAGAGATCGCATCTCCTTGTAGGTCACCTCGAAGGGAATATTTTTAATAAAAAGACCATATTGGTCAAATTTATGAAAATCGTCCCTAGGTATATCACAGACCAGACTAGTGTCTGGGTCTACCTCTGGCTGCGGAGTCACACTGTACTCGGTCTCGATAGTCTTAAAATCGTCATTGGAAGCCATTTTCAAATTCATAACTGATTCTATCCAATATTGGATCCTTCAGTAGGACGTGTTTTGTTCTGCAGAAAATGTAGTAAGAGGCTTCTTAACCTCTTCTAGTGTTTTAGTGAACTTGTATTAGTATTATAGTGAACATGTGGTGGTCTTGTAGTGAACATGTGGTGGTCTTGTAGTGAACATGTGGTGGTCTTGTAGTGAACATGTGGTGGTCTTGTAGTGAATATGTAGTAGTGTTGTAGTGAGCATGTGGTAGTGTTGTAGTGAACATGTGGTAGTGTTATAGTGAACATGTAGTAGTGTTATAGTGAACATGTGGTAGTGTTGTAGTGAGCATGTGGTAGTGTTGTAGTGAACATGTGGTAGTGTTGTAGTGAACATGTGGTAGTGTTGTAGTGAACATGTGGAAGTGTTGGAGTGAACATGTGGTAGTGTTGGAGTGAACATGTGGTAGTGTTGTAGTGAACATGTGGTAGTGTTGTAGTGAGCATGTGGAAGTGTTGTAGTGAGCATGTGGTAGTGTTATAGTGAACATGTGGTAGTGTTATAGTGAGCATGTGGTAGTGTTGTAGTGAACATGTGGTAGTGTTGTAGTGAGCATGTGGTAGTGTTGTAGTGAACATGTGGTAGTGTTATAGTGAACATGTAGTAGTGTTATAGTGAACATGTGGTAGTGTTGTAGTGAACATGTGGTAGCGTTATTGTGAACATGTGGTAGTGTTATACTGAACATGTGGTAGTGTTATAGTGAACATGTGGTAGTGTTATAGTGAACATGTGGTAGTGTTATAGTGAATATGTGGTAGTGTTATAGTGAACATGTGGTAGTGTTATACTGAACATGTGGTAGTGTTATAGTGAACATGTAGTAGTGTTATAGTGAACATGTGGTAGTGTTATACTGAACATGTGGTAGTGTAATAGTGAACATGTGGTAGTGTTATACTGAACATGTGGTAGTGTAATAGTGAACATGTGGTAGTGTTATACTGAACATGTGGTAGTGTAATAGTGAACATGTGGTAGTGTTTACTGCACAAAAATAATGACAAAGATTTAGAAAATGGTGGAGCATGATAACGAGACAAAGGATACGTGATAAAAGGAATAAACAGTAAATATAGTAAACGAAAATTATTTGAAAAGGCATAAAAAATGAGAGAGAGGCATCAGATAGAGGGAAGTAAACAAAACAATAAGACAAGGAAGTTAAAACCAACAAGTCACACAACTAAACCATTATGACAGAACACACATATACTAAGGACTTGATCAGGTAAACATTAAACATTACAAACAGAAGCTTCATGTGATACAACAAACAGTAAGTATGTGATTCATCAACTGTCTCAGAAAACGTGAATTTACTGACATCAACAATACAATCCATTGACAAACATCAACTTTATTCCCTTCTCACTCTCTTAGCTTCCATTTCTTTTTTTCTTTTTTAACTTTGGAACTATTTTTTTTTTTTGGGTGGGGGAGAGGGGGGGGGGCACGAAAAGGTCGAAGGAAAACAGTAATTAAAATATAGATCCGAAAATACACGTTGATATCATAACCTGACCAAACCAAACCAAGCCTAGCCTAACCTAACCTAACCATCATACACTCTCCTGCATCCACGTTGTGCCGCTACGTCGCTCGCTCGCCACTGTGAAGGAACAGTTAGTATACGTGTCCATACTTGTACTGTAAAAAACGTGGATGCAGGAGAATGTATGGACTATGAGGAACAACCCAGACTTGCTCAACCCCGCGGCTGCTCTGCCAATAATGTCCCGAGTGCCTTTCATTGAGTAAAAAACACCGTTGACTTTTGTTAGAGATTATTATTTCTAGTCCTCTTCCATATACATCACAGTACCTTATGCAAACCCAATACCAATATTACTTTATCATCAACTAACATTCCTTCATCGCTGCCCACAACTCCTCTACCCAAATATTCAGCTTCGTGTAACTTGTGTCTAACGTAGCTCCTGTATGAAAGACATGTGATGTTATGCATCTTTGTTTAATGTAATAATAATAATAATAATAATAATAATAATAATAATAATAATAATAATAATAATAATAATAATAATAATAATAATAATAATAATAATAATAATAATAATAATAATAATAATAATAATTATTATTATTATTATTATTATTATTATTATTATTATTATTATTAATATTATTATTATTATTATTAATTATCATAATCATAATAATAATAATAATAATAATAATAATAATAATAATAATAATAATAGTAATAATAATAATAATAATTATAATAATATTAATAATAATAAAGAAATACAAAAATGAAAAAAAGATCAAAAGTGAGAAACAAAATATGTATGTTGTGTTGTCAATAGTAAGTGAAACAATTGAGACACTGCAATTGTGTGTAAATGAGGCCGAAAGTCAGATCAGCAACCTGAGACTTGGTCACAATTCTTGGGATGCCATATAGCAGCAGGGTCTACCACAGACAACACATTATGCTTCCAATATCTTCCCAGGCGGTAGTACCTCCCTGTCGTGTCCTTATTGCACCTTTATCGTCTTGTTAAAGCCTTCAGCTTCCGTGACAAACGTGAGGCAAGACTTAACTAAGTGTTGGAATACAAACAACCAAATTAGTTTTTTCAAGTATTGCTAATATCAGTTCGTGTTGTTATAAGATAAAACACTTAGTTGTGATTGTGACTAATTATGAAGGTAAAACATAAAATAACATTACATGTATGCAGTATATCACGGAGTTTATCCTCACATGACTAGTGCTAACCCTGATAACAATGTTTCACCATTCCCAGTACGGTACCAGCCGTACTGGCGTCAGCGAGGCCTGGCAGAAGCGTCACCACCTTAACTTTCAGTTCGTCTTCTACGAGGGCCTCAAGGCCGACATTATGGCCAAGCTGGAGAAGCTGAACGAGTTTTTGAGCACAAACCTCAGCCAGAAGCAACTCTTAATGTATGATGCTGTGTGCTCAGAGGACATGTAAACAAGATATATTTGTTTCACTACATTAACTGTTTAACATCAAAATACCTGAGTAATGTAACGAACAATGGTAGTGGGCTGTAATCAATATACCAAACCTCCCTTCACACTCAGGTAGCTAAATACACCGAGTTTAATGAGATGGCAGGCCGGGACAACTTGATGGTGCCCAAAACAGAAGATAATCCCCAGTACTCACAGGAGGTGGTGAGGCAGGAGGGCGGCTTCTTCAGGAAAGGTGGAGACTTAACTTCTGTTAAGGATAGTCTTGTTTTCTTTACTTTACTCGATTCACTAAAACTAAAGATAACCTTTGGTTCAGGTAGAGGTAACTGACATCCGCTATTGATATTATTAGTGATATTGCCAATAATAACCCAGGGCTCTTGGTTGAAACATGTCGTAACATTTGATAAAGAGATTGTTAAACATTGCAGAAATAAAAATTTGACCAAAAGCTTGTTGGTAAAGAGTTTAAGGATTACAACTCTTAATTACAACTAAAATGGAATTTCTCAAGTCAACAACATCCGTTGTTTAAAATAGGAGTTTATTATAATTTAAAGATCTCATTTTCAGTATTCACAAATTCTTATTGAGGTGAATGATGAAGTAATATTGTTGATTCCTGTGCCAGGTGAGGTTGGTAACTGGAAGGAGAAGTTGACCCTAGACCAGGTACACAAGATCGACAAGTGGACGAAGAACATGGGTGAGATTCCATTTAAGTACATTTTGTAAACAAGTCTTCAACTGCTGGTCTCCTCCACTACAGTACAGCTGTCACAAGTACTGGCAGAACTACACCTGGAGAATAGTCTCATAACACCCATGCTGGAGAATATTTTCCAGTGCACAGAAGAAAGAATCCAGGAGAAAATAAACTCTCGGAGAAGCCACAATATGAAATTCCTCATAAAACAAAAGCCATCTTCAGCCAACACATCATCACCTCCTCTGGTTCAGTTCGGCTCGTACTGAAAATTCCGCAGCATTTATTGTCTACATCGTTCTGTGTCATGTCATTGATGTAAAACTATTCAGAATACAAGCTGTTCTTGCTGAAGCTGATACTCTTGATGATACAAGTCTGGATAATGTCAGTAAGGATAATGTGACTGGATAATGACGGTATGGATAATGTCACTGTAGATAGTGACAGTATGGATAATGTCACTATGGATAATGACAGTATGCATAATGACAGTGCCGTATACATAATCAGCAAATTATCTTGCCTTCTTGAATATATAAGTGAAATCCTTACATCAAACTCTCCTCGTAATTTATGCCAAAACCTACTCGGTAATGAACAGACTGGTTCCAGGATATTTCGTTACCGAACAATTTGTCAGCATAAACCTAACCTAACCTAACTTAACTTAACCTAACCTAACTTACCCTAACCTAACCTAAACTAATATAATCGAACTTGACCTGACCTGACCTAGGCCTCATCGCCTCCAAAATAAAGACAATTATCAAAATTAAATCACTATAACACCCACCAATCAGACCATCCCAAGAACAGTAGTAGTTCCCATTCTACATCACATCAAAGCTAAAACAAGCAGCTTAGTTACCTCTAAAATCACAGAAACTCATTTCAAAATCCTAACTTATCTCCAACTCATTAAGGCTTCTTGTAACTAATCCACAAAAGATGTTTTCTTCCTCTCCTCACTCTTAGCTCAGTCTTCCATATATTTGGTGAAACTTTTCTCGTTGCCTGATGCATCTCACAACCATTCAGTAAAGTTTGGCATCAGGATCTTAAGCAAACTTCCTTCCTCTGTCCTTCCTGCTTTTCTTATTTCTCGAATAGTTTCAGGCGAGCCACAGTATCCGTCCTGTGTGTGTCCTTCATGATGTTTACCATAACTTGATGTGTTATTGTTTAAGACGCCCCAGCACTATGTCGCTTCTGGATTAACTCAACAGGAGGGACGAGAGGATGTATCTTTTAAATAAATAAAGGAAGATATAACACAACTCTGTAGAAGAGACAGTTTGTCTTACAGAGTTAAGGTGTACAATACTCTTCAGCTCAAGTGTCATTGATGAAGATGTTGCAAAGTTAAGTAAGCGTGATATAGAGTTCTTCATGAGGGTATACAGTACTGGCCAGGTTTGAAACTTGTACAGTACATGTTTCTGGTTGATATCAATATTGTATTTAATCTTATTTAAATAATTAACTTCCTGTAACTACTAATAATCACAACCATAGTTCATGTACTCGTTGTCTACTTGACCAACTGTTCCTCGCAGCGTAACAGTTTTTAAGGAGTGACGTTACAAGCTGCCAGGGGTGAGTCTGTACTGATCTTTTGTATTATGACTGAAAAGAAAGTTCTTAAGTGATGTAATAATAAATTGACCTGACATCATTATCACTTGTTTTTAACTCTTCCTCTTATAAGATCTCAGAGTTGACACTTAATTGCACAGGTGTGAGGCCACCCGTGTTTCGTCTCTACAGGTGAACTGGAGAGAGTAGGTACCTCTTTCGACAAGTGTATAGCCAATAGTACCTCAGCAGTGTAGGTGTAGTGGTCAGCTGTACAGGTATGGTGGCCAGCAGTACCTCAACTATACAAGCATGGTGGCCAACCGTACCTCAATTGTACAGGTGTGGTGGCCAACAGTATCTCATCTGTACATGTGTGGTACAGGTATGGTGGCCAGCAGTACTTCAACTATACAAGCATGGTGGCCAATCGTACCTCAATTGTACAGGTGTGGTGGCCAACAGTATCTCATCTGTACATGTGTGGTACAGGTATGGTGGCCAGCAGTACCTCAACTGTACAAGTATGGTGGCCAACCGTACCTCAGGTGTACAGGAGTGGGGGCCAACATTACAGGTGTGATGGCCAACAGTACAGATGTGGTGGTCAACAGTACAGGTGTGGTGGCCAGCAGTACAGGTGTAGTGGCCAGCTGTACAGGTATGGTGACCAGTAGTACCTCAACTGTACAAGTATGGTGGCCAACCGTACCTCAGTTGTACAGGTGTGGGGGGCCAACATTACAGGTGTGATGGCCAACAGTACAGATGTGGTGGTCAACAGTACAGGTGTGGTGGCCAACAATACAGGTGTGGTGGCCAACAGTACTGGTGTGATGGCCAGCATTTCAGGTGTGGTGGCCAACAGTGCAGGTGTGGTGGCCAACAGTACAGGTGTGGTGGCCATCACCTATCCCTGAGAGAACAAGCTCTGGGTGTACCTGTCCTCTTGTAATCTAAATCAAATTATTATACCAAAATAAAAGTTGTAAGTGAATGAAGATCGTGTGGGGTAAAGGTATATTATATTAATACTTCACCAATATGAAGGGGGACGGATGTCCTCACGAGCCAACCATCATGAAAATTTTCTACCCGACGAAGCCCGTTGACCGCCACCCCGGGCTTCCTACAGGATTGGCTACTCTGGCTTCCTCACCTCTGGGTCACTCACCTCTGGCTCCCTATTATTTCAGACTTTATTTTCTTCATTTAAGGAACACTATTAACCTCACGTTATGTTCTGCTCACACTCGGAACACTGTCAGCCCAACACCCGGAACACTGTTAGCCTCACACCCGTAACACTGTTAGCCTCACACCCGTAACACTGTCAGCCTCACACCTGTAACACTGTCAGCCTAACACCCGTAACACTGTCAGCCTCACACCCGGAACACTGTCAGCCTCACACCCGTAACACTGTCAGCCTCCCACCCGTAACACTGTCAGCCTCACACCCGTAACACTGTCAGCCTCACATCCGTGACACTGTCAGCCTCACACCCGGAACACTGTCAGCCTCACACCCGAAGCACTGTCAGCCTCACACCCGGAGCACTGTCAGCCTCACACCCGGAGCACTGTCAGCCTCACACCCAGAACACTGTCAGCCTCACGCCGTGTCACACCGCCTAGCTTGACCCATGGCACCCGATAGTGGCCAAAATTAATGTAGCTGTGATTGGGACCTTAAATGCAGCCGATATCAGTATTCGCAATACGATAAAGCTCGTCATTAAACTGGTAGTGATCGTATTTCATTTACACACAGCCAACAAAGTGAGCTGCACAATTTTCAGTACACACGAGCCATTGCTTTTGACATGTAGCTCTCGTAATAGAATGAGTAAGGTTCACTGACTGCATTAAAAGGTGACGCACGTGACAGGAATGCTAGAGTGTTTTACCTTGACGAGGACGGCTTAATGTGTCGCCCCGGCCAGCGTTGGAGGCAGCATCAGGCACATGGCAGATAACACGTTAATCTCCTGGTGTTACTACTGCTACCTACCAGGATATTATTTGGCTGTTTTAACCATATTATCAAACACTTTGGCATTGTGATTTTCAAGACGGGTAAATGGTGTGTGGTGATGGGACAGCCATTTGGTGCAGATGTGGATGAAATATGTTTCATAACACACACACACACACACACACACACACACACACACACACACACACACACACACACACACACACACACACACACACACACACACACACACACACACACACACACACACACACACACACACACACACACACACACACACACACACACACACACACACACACACACACACACACACACACACACACACACACACACACACACACACACACACACACACACACACACACACACACACACACACACACACACACACACACACACACACACACACACACACACACACACACACACACACACACACACACACACACACACACACACACACACACACACACACACACACACACACACACACACACACACACACACACACACACACACACACACACACACACACACACACACACACACACACACACACACACACACACACACACACACACACACACACACACACACACACACACACACACACACACACACACACACACACACACACCATAACACTATAAGGACTCTGGTCAGTTACTCTTGACAACTTCCCTAGATCCCCAAGACCTGTGTTCCCTCCCGTAGCACAAACTGTCATGGAGGAGAGTTCCTGCCATCACGTTTTTTACTTCTCTGTATTATACAGCAAAATTTTAAAACAAGAAATTGTACAGTATAAGTTAATGCCTGTAACGTAACAAGCTACTGACTGTAACAAGAGAAGCTCGTGACTATAACATAACAAGAGAAGCTAGTGACTGTAACATAACAAGAGAAGCTAGTGACTGTAACATAACAAGAGAAGCTAGTGACTGTAACATAACAAGAGAAGCTAGTGACTGTAACGTAACAAGAGAAGTTAGCCAACATAATGTGAGGCATCTACAGAGGCTAATATAACACAACTGCCTATATAAGCTTAATTCGTCTTCATCTCTACTGCCAAAAGTTTTATTACTGACCGACCATCATACAATATTACAAGGTGCCAAGGTGCCAATACAAAGAACACATCACCACCTCTCACTCAAGAGCCACGAGGACAACACATCTCACAGCTCTAAGCGATGTTGTGGAATTACAGTATTTTTCTATGACGAAACGACAAGGATTTAGAAGCATATTAAAATAAATACAGTGATTCACCAAGTGTCCCGACCATCTTGGGTTGAGTCAGGTCAGTTTGGGTTAGATTAGGTTGGGTTTTGTTATGTTAAGTCAGCTTAGGTCAGGTCAGGAGAGCTTGGGTTGAGTTGGGTTAGGTTAAGTTAGGTCAGCTTGGGTTGAGTTGAGTTGGGTTAGGTTAAGTTAGGTCAGGTTGGGTTGGGTTGGGTCAACTTGGGTTGGGTAAACTTGGGTTGGGTCAACTTGGGTTGGGTTAGGTGAGGTTGGGTTGGGTTAACTTGGGTTGGGTTAACTTGGGTTGGGTCAACTTGGGTTGGGTTAGGTGAGGTTGGGTTAACTTGGGTTGGGTCAACTTAGGTTAGGTTAGGTTAGGTTAACTGGTTAAATTCACCTTTATCCCCTGTAATATGACTAAAGTTGTACAAATTTTCCGCTGGATCAAAATATGACTGAACGACTGGTTAAATTATACGTTTTAGGGGAATGTTCAACTCTTAACCCATAAGATCCTGAAAAGGCCAGCATGAAAAATATATTTGGGAGCATTGAAGCAAGACACAATCTTGACAGATATGAAGGTGTGGTAATTAATTATTACTTGTTTGAAGACAAAAAAGTGACTCGTAGTCTGGGAGAATTATCAAATATGTGGTGAAATCTGTGACACATGTTATCTGGTGGTGGTAAGCGTTGCTCCTCATATGATACAAACATCTCCCTAACTTACACTCTAGTTTTGAAGGCCAAGTCTTACAAGTTATAACACCGTTATTGTCACACTCACGGACCATTCCACCACTTAACCACTGTATCTGCCGTGTGATCTTTTATGATCCTCCGAGGCTGCTGCCACCACTACACCAACCAGGGAGCTCTAACACAACGCGACAGTTCCTGAGACCAAGATATTTCCTTCGGTGTCTTGACAATTTGGACTCCTGATAATTAGGACGGCGTTACAGCAAGATGGAGCATTATCAGCCTAGAATGAGGTGTCCCTTTCAAACACTGATTTTTTTCCTTCAGATATAAATTTATTTCAGACTTGGATGCCGTTCATTAGTGTATAAAAAATCAGGCGTCATTCAGTGAAAGGTCAAGTGAAATTTACAGACGCAGCCCAGAGCGAGACCCCACATTCCACACTAAAATCACATTTTTCAGGATGTTACTGGCAGGGTTTAGTAACCCACTACTGCATATAGCGTAAGCATGTCAAAGTGCATCTAGAAAGCTGAATGAAGTATTAAGTCGCTAGTATGCAGCCACCGAGAACATCACTAGGGGAATAATTACAATGTCGTCACAAATTTGTTTCTTCAGTGCTCAACATCCAACAGAAAGCAGTTGGTCAAGTTCAGCGCCCCCTTGAGTACCCAAGACTTAGTTTATTGTATAGAGTGCTGCCTCACGGGCCGTCATGTCTATGGACTCACTAAAGGAAGTAAAGTTCGATGAATCATTACAATGTGAAAGAACACAAGTCACATTTCTTGTCAATGGTCATTATAATTTAGACAAACTTGGAGAATGATTGTATAGTTTGTACAGCTCATTTGCATAACAGTAACAATTCATGCTGATGTCTTACTGCAGGTAGTTCACCATCACATCTCCTCCTCCGTAAATAACACCGCGGCTATCATTACCCCATCAGAGGCAACTAACCTTAACTTCTCTGTTCCTTTGATTCAGAATTAAAGTGACGTGTCCAACTTTCCTCCCGGCTTAAAATAACATCACAGCTGGTGAAGGCATTTGGGTTACTTTATAACTCTCAAAAGGGGTTGGATAACATTTGGTCTGCTGCTCCACTATTCTGTTATCAAAGCTCGGGAGATACATTCAGCCCAAACCTTATCACATTCATCAAAGCTTTAACGGTGAATGCTTTAAATGGATGAATAATTGATGAAGTTCTTACCCCAATATCTTATAGTGACATGTTTGCTGACCATTTATTGTCACAAATATTGTCAACAACTTCTGAGACAACCTCACTCTCAGCCTCAGGGGTTTTTCTTCAAAGCTTCGTCTCAGATGATCCTCCTCAACTGTAACCAAGAAATGTCTGGGTAATGTCAGTATAAGTTTCCCCAATACATAAACCCTTTAGGTATATTTCTCTATGACTGCACCAATACCACTTAATTCCACCTCCAAGAAATCGGAGGAACAATTAGCACCTTAAGTACGATGCCTTAACCACTTTAGTAGAATATTTTAACCCACCAAATATAATGACTTAACCCATAAAAACAATAACTCCTAATTAAAATATTTTAACCTCTCGAGTACAATAGCATCTATCTGAAAACAGTGACTTATTTCCTTCAGGAAAATAATACTGTATTTGGAGGATTAACATATCGCACTCGTAGAGGTTAAGTTAGTGTAAAAGAAATTTTAAACTTGTACTTGTTCATCGATTAATATTTCAGAAAAAAAATCCGCTTACCGTACGTATCCGTTTTGGTTAGGATGTTCCTTCCTTCCTAACCAAACCGAGTACTTTCGGTAAACTTTAATTCTACGTCCCAGCTTTATATTTCCCTTGAGGCCTGGCAACACATCCTAAGGTTAGTGTATCTAAGAACTATACCATCTAGACTTTATTTTGTCTATGTTGAGGCAGGCAACAATAAAACAGTGAAATATTAGGATTAAAATGTGTCGACAAGTGATGATGTCGCTAAGCCGTGTGTTGGGTGACATGAGGTGGACGTCGCTCTCAATATTCAGGACAATTGCAGGACGCTTGATCTATGTCTCCGTGGAAGCAACACCGTAGTGAGTAACACAAAGTGAATCAGTCAGCAGAACCTCTTACGGCCTGGTGTCCCCAGACGCTTCATCACCGCCAATCTTCGTCTCACTCTGGATCCATAGTTAATAACGAAACACCAATTTAAATAATTGCATTAATACTGACGTGGCTATGTTTTTATTGCCTAGTAGTATGGTGAAGCAGCCGTGTGAATACAGCGCTCACCTACTGTCCTAAGGGTCATTATTTTGATCCTGGAGTGTTCCCAGTCCACCCAGCTGTATATGGGTGCCTAACTTTACAAGTTGGGGAAGTGAAGGCGTTTGAGTGCAGTGCCAACCACGCTGCCTCCTTGTGTACCGCAGTCTGTGTATACAGTGTGCTGTATCCACACTGTTCCTAGCGGGCTGTTATGTCTCTGGGACGCAATTTCACTTTTCACTGCCCAGCAAATAAAAGAAAGTGGCCTCAGTTTTATAATCTAATATCCAAATTTTATCATAAATATGACCATCTTAATCCAAAGGCGATGTCGGTAATGAAATATTAATTACTCGTGAGCCGGGTTCACCCCGAGCCTGTGTAGGAAAATTGGTCAATATGCTCCAAGTTATTACATAATGACCAGGAACTATGGTTCAGGGCCTTCACCGTGTGGAGTCTACACTGTAGAGTCTACAGTGTAGACTCCACCATCAATATTGACCAACACTTGTTGGGTGAGGAAACAAACCAGCGCAGTATGTTTACTTCCTGTACTGTACTGACCTATTATAATCCTAAGTGAGGCCAGACGCCATGTTTACAACACCAGTTCAAACATCTAGCTCATAATTTTCAGATTTGGGAATAATGGAATAAATAAACTTTCTGATCTGAAACTATATATACACTGTATATATATAGTTTCAGATCAGAAAGTTTATTAATATATATATATATATATATATATATATATATATATATATATATATATATATATATATATATATATATATATATATATATATATATATATATATATATTTCATTAGCCCATAAAGCGCTCGGACTTCTACATATAATCAACAACCTCACCCCGCCAAGACTCGAACCCACGATCTTATGTGTGTGACCGAGCGCTTTATGGGCTAATGAAATATATATGGAACCTCGTGTTTCAAAGCCGGATTTGGTAAAACGTTACTCTGATCACTTACGAGGTAAGGGTAGTCCCCTATTGGAGGTTCACGGCGCCATAAGCTCGATGAACAGGCTTTGTGTGAAATATAACAAAGTCTAGGACCGCTTTTAGTGTCCTAGTGGTCTAGAGGTAACGTTCCCCGGTCACACACATAAGATCGTGGGTTCGAGATTAATTATATAAATTATTGAGCCCGACATAATCCACCACACCACAGGAGGAACCTTCACCCAGTACTGTGTCTGGCCTCTGTATTTAAACATACGGCGGCATAACTCTGTCCAACATGCTTCAACTTCGGTAATTATTCTGTGGGTTAAGTTGTAGCCCCGCGAGACCTCCACACTTACCACCCACGACACTCTTGAACGCTGGCTGACTGACGCTCACTACTCTATCTCAACTCCCAACTCTACCTTAAAATAGGATCAACTTACGAACAATTTATGAGATTATTTTCGTTACACCATAGTTAGCGTTGTTACATTAGTGCTGCCGGAACCTAAATTATTATTATACCAAACCACCATCAACATTACCAGGTTGGGTTGCTGAATGTGTTATATACCAATTGCTTTTGTTACTGATGTTGTATAAATAGATAATCCTGCAGGTAATGTTATACAGGTGAGTATCTCTAATATGACTGGACGATCTCTCGATGCTCGTGTTGCTATACAATCTATGTTGCTATCAGTCGTGGTTATAGTCGTTGTTGATACATAACAAGTAGAGTTAATGGTTCCTCGTCCTTAAACGTGTTGTAGATGTTGTTACTAAAATGACTTTACCTGACCTATTGGTGGTGTTGGTATTATAGATAACGCGGTGGTGTTATACTCTGAGAAGGTGCTGTATACTTTCTGGATGTAAATATTATTATTAGTGTTATCATTGAATCTTATGTTGTAGCTGGTGTTGTAACTGGTGTTGTAGCTGGTGTTATGGTAGCTGGTGTTATGGTAGCTGGTGTTGTAACTGGTACTGTAGCTGGTGCTGTAGCTGGTGTTGTAACTGGTGCTGTAGCTGGTGCTGTAGCTAGTGTTGTAGCTTGTGCTGTAGCTGGCGTTGTAGCTTGTGCTGTAGCTGGCGTGGTAACTGGTGCTGTAGTTGGTGTTGCAGTTGGTGTTGTAACTAGCATACCTCCTCTTCTCTCACTAGGGAGGATGATACATCATGTTAAGCGCGTTGAGAGAATATCGGGATGATCAAGATAGACTTGGCGATATTGTCATGACAGTTTATATAGACAGATCATTACACAGACTATCATAACGCAGCTTTATTACATAACACTTATCACGTATAGTTGGCTGTGTTAGTACTTTAAGTGACAAGAACAGATCGATGACAATGTTTGGGAGGCCAACGTGAAGGAGATGTGGCCGACGGTGTTAACTGACCATCCATCTCGTCTCAACTCTTACAGTGTTTGACGGGCGAGTGATGGCACATTAACCCCGCTTCTTCTGGCCGTCTGGGTGATACAAGGACACGGTGAACATTAAAAGTAAATAATGAATAATGGTTGGTCATAGTTGATCAGTAAATGGTGGAATGTTAAGATGCTAAAGATGTTAGGGGGAGTTGAGGACACAAGGGAAGTTAGCGAGCCGTGTAAGACAGTGTGAAGCAGTGACAAAGGAAGACTCACAGCTACACTGACTGACTGACCATCTTCCCACAAAAACGAAATACCAATAACTTTTTATTCAAGTTGTCAACTGAGCAAGAAATTTTTTTGAAAGTTTTACTCCATTGGAAATTATATCTGAGAGAGAGAGAGAGAGAGAGAGAGAGAGAGAGAGAGAGAGAGAGAGAGAGAACATTTGTTTCAGTAAGCGTCTGTTGTTCCCTGCTACTGATGCTGTGGGAGAATATTTGGGGTATGTGTGTAGTTCACTCGTTCACTTTCCAGAATGAACTCCACATACCTGCCTAGACAACATCTCCGTGTTATCTGTTTCTTATACATTCCGCCGTCACGGCATTTATTGTTTACCATTTCTACCTACTACATGAGGATTGTCTTTCCTTAATAACGACTGTTTGAATCTAAT
>NW_024744221.1:0-16157 GCF_018991925.1 Homarus americanus | reverse complement strand
CTCATATTTTAAGTAAATTTACTTTTTCTACTCCTTTAGGATCAAATAAATGTTAACATTCAAAGCCCGGAATAGAGGCAACCAACTGTCACCTTGTCAGTCTAAGATATCTGTTTTTAATTGGGGATTCAATTTTTGTTTTGTAAAGAAAAAATACTTATACGTTATTTAGTATTTCCTGATGAGCCCTTTAGTTTTAGGTTACATTAAAACATATATAGAAAACAATTTAAGGATTATATTTGATATATTCTAATAGAACTTTATCCTTGTATATTAATCTTGGTAACACTTACAGATGTTTCATGGTAGTGATAATTTTAGTCTAAGTAAAATATCACGTGAAACAGCATCTATTAAGCGATTACTCCACAACACAGATTTATCTCTACACGGTCATTATTCCCTTATCAAACTGGTGATTTATTATGGGTACGGGTTTACTCCACCCACTAGTTAACGAGGGCATAATAAGGTTAAAACCTATAGAAGCTCGCCTGACGCTCAGTACATTCCGTGTTATTGGAGCTAATGGTAATAATTTACCAAGATAAAGTCACTTAAGTCCGATGACCTGAATTAATCCAAATTTAAGTGTATTTCAAATGGGAAATAATATCAGGCATCCTTAACCATGGTAATTAGAAGCTGTTTTGATGAATAGTCCAGACCAGGTGTGTCCGTCACTGATGACCTTATAGGTGATGGGAGGTTCGCCCACATACACATCAGTCAAAATGAAACTCACTGCGTGTACCGGATAGTTCCTCTCCATAATGATTTTTTTTTAAGTATGTGTTAGTAATCGCGAAGTTAGTCTCATCATGTATACTTCCCATCTGAATTATTTTAAACTGGTTTATAGCCTGTGTCGGTGTCTACACTATCACTCTACTTCTCTACCAGAGCTTCTCAACTGGGGAACCACAAAGTATTTTCTAGAGGGTCGACGGATTGAAAACATAGATGGTCTTGGAGATGCCACGCGTTATAAAACAATTACTAAATACTTCTTCTTAATAAAGTTGATACAATTCTGAGAGAGTATTTCACTTCCTCATTTACCGACTTATTAAATTACTGTATGGTTATAATGGAATCATTTTATTGATAAAGTATATATATTCTTCATTGCTCTGCTTATTGTATTAGTATAAGAATAAATAAGTGACAAAGATATACAAGAGGAGTGAATTATTCATTATAAAATAGCTTTTACACATTAACCAATACTGTATATTAAGAGAAGTGAAGCTGTAATATATAAGCACCTTACAAACTTTATATAACAGACACACCGTGACCTTACAAGCCTGAAAAAATTTTCAGATGTCTCTTTGTTTAAGTTAATTTTCCCCCCAAAAATAATAGTTTAACAAATCTCTTTTAACCTACAGAATCCAACATTTCAGGTTTAATTATAAATCAGATCATAATATCAGTGTTTACATATACACAAGAGCTGAGGCGTTTTCTTGTGTTGACGACAGCAGCACAATCTCGGGTGCCAGTGACGTCGGCCTATGGTAAATTCGGCCAAGTAACCTCGGCTCGCATCCAGTGGTAACCTCGGTCCACATCCAGTGATAACCTCAGCTCACATTCAGTGGTGACCTCGGCCCACATCCAGTGATAACCTCGGTTTACATCTAGTGGTAACCTCGCCCACATTCAGTGGTGACCTCGGCCCACATCCAGTGATAACCTCGGTTCACATCTAGTGGTAACCTCGGCCCACATTCAGTGGTGACCTCGGCCCACATCCAGTGATAACCTCGGCTCACATCTAGTGGTAACCTCGGCCCACATTCAGTGGTGACCTCGGCCCACATCCAGTGATAACCTCGGCTCACATCTAGTGGTAACCTCGGCCCACATTGAGTGGTGACCTCGGCCCACATTGAGTGGTGACCTCAACCCATTTTAGTGATTTCGTCCCATCATAATATTGGCCGAGATCACCATCAATAATTTTCTTTGGTAATAAGTTAAGCCATATGAAAAGTACCCAATGAAGGTTAGGTTAGGTTAGGTTAGGTTAGGCTAGGTTAGGTTAGGCTAGGTAAGGTAAAAAATGTGAAAGTAGTGAAATTAAAGATAAAGATCAAGTACACACGCACACTAATTGATCACCATGGAGTGGTATAAGGAGCTCTGGTGCACCTGAAAGGGGTGACATAACGAGGCTATTGTAAGGCTGGCAGATAAGGTCAAATATTATACCTTTCTATTTACATGTATAAGAAACTATGATGAAAATAGCTGCCTAGATAACGATGGACATCCCTCAAGTGCCAAAAAACAAATATTACAATTCTTAGAGAGTGACATCCCGTTCACCCATGAAATTCTTACATCACGAATATACATAGATTTATTGAAACATACTCGTTGGTTTTTGAGATACTTTGATGAAATTTATTAATACATAGAGACCTTTATACATACGGTACGGATACGTGAATAAAAACATGCATGTAAAGGCAATCATATACATTAGGGTGTGTCAATTTTGTCAACATGTTAAAAATCAAATTTGGTAGTCAAAATATTGTGCCTCTTTATGTCTAAACTTGAGATTAGCAAACAAAAATGAATTGAAATAACCCTCACCTACATCAATTATACCTTAAAGTTTCAAATATCAGTATTTCAACAAATTAATGAGACTTGATTAGAATTATTCACTTGATATTAACTAATCTCATGTAAGCATATGGATTATGGAGTATTTTATGGTTCTATAGCTTGTGTACAATATGCATATCAGAACATGAACATGAACAGGCTCTTGTTACAAGTTGGGGATTTAGAATATAGTTATACGTCTACCCAGATCCCAACAGGTAACAAAAAAAAAAAAACAAAGACAATCGGACTATAAAAGGGTAGACAAAGGATGCGAGTTTTCGTTGTGTATAATAAAGTACCATAAATCCCTAAACAAAATATTCAGCTTATAAATTACCCTTAACCAAACTTAACCTAAACATTAACAGTATATACATATTAATACAACATAAACAATTTTGAAGCAAGTGGACGTGGGGGAGGCAATACAAGATACAAGTACTTAAGTGAGGAGCTGAGATGGCTGACGAGTAAGGCTGAGTATTGTAGAAGACGGTAGGTAGTCACTGTCCGTAGGTTTAGAGGATAGATGATCCTGTGGTCACTTCCCAGAGCCAAGTCTCTCTCCTCGAATTGGAGCTCACAAAGAAGACTTGGAGGAAGTGACGCAACAACCAGAATATGGAGAAGGGAAACCCCGGAGTGGTAACTAAGACGAGTCATACTCGTGTCTCGTCCCTAGATGGCGTTGCTTGTGGTGCTGGGCAGGTAGATCATGACAATCGGTGGAGGGGTTCGTAACACACCCCCCCTTCAAAGACCTCCGTAGCTCGATAAGGAGTCCGCAATCAGGTTGTCCACCCCCTTTATGTGCCGGACTTGTAGATTATAGGGCTGGGTGAGGAGAGCCCAGCGGAGGATTCGCTGGTTGGAGGTCTTGTTGGTTTGGATGAACGTGAGTGGGTTATGGTCGGTGAAGACTAGGGTTGTTTGTGGGCAAGACTGGAGGTAACATTCAAACTTCTTTATTGCCAACACCAGAGCCAGGGCCTCCTTCTCTATGGTCGAGTAGTTGGTCTGATGTTTTTTCAACTTGGCGGAGTAATATGCCACAGGGTGAAGAACATCAGTGGTTGGGTCCGGGTTGTAGGAGCACAGCCCCCACTCCGACACCACTAGCGTCGATTTGCAGATGGAAGGGCGAGGTGTAGTCAGGGGGGTGGACTACAGGCTTGGAGGCAAGGAAGGCTTTGAGGCGGTGGAAAGACTGGTCGCACCTCTGGTTCCAGATGTAAGGGACCGCAGAACTGGTAAGGTCTGTGAGGGGTCCGGCCACGCTGGAGAAGTTACTGCAGAACCGACGATAGTAGCCGCACATCCCAAGGAAGCGCATGAGTTCCTTCCTCGTCCTTGGAGTGGGGAAGGACAAGATGGCTCTAACGTTTGCGTCCTTGGGTCTCACCATACCATGCCCAACGATATGTCCCAGGTAAGTCACTGAGGCCCGGCCAAAAGCAGATTTAGCCAGGTTTATGGTGAATCCAGTCTCTTGCAGTCGTGCAAACAGTATCTCCAAACGCACCAGATGTTCGTCCCAGCTGTCCGACACCACCACCAGGTCATCCAGGTAGGCGAACGTCCCACCTAGGTCCTGAATAAGGTAGTTGATGGCCCTCTGGAATGTGGCCGGAGCATTAGAAAAGCCAAACGCCATAACCAAATATTGAAAAAGACCAAATGGAGTTATAAATGCCGAGATTATTTTTGCCCTATCCGTGAGTCCCACTTGATAATATCCTTTCAATAGGTCCACGGTACTGATAAATTTGGCACAGCCTATGCTGTCTATTATATCTTCAATCAAAGGTAAAGGGTAGGAGTCTGAGACAGTGACCTGGTTCACTTTACGATAATCGGTACAGAAACGAAAAGTGCCATCGGGTTTTGGAATGAGAAGGCAAGGTGAAGCCCAGGGGGAGGTACTAGGCTCAGCTAAGTTATGTTTTAACAAAAGGTCTACCTCCTTTTTCATAATCTCTTTTTTTGTGGATTTAGTCGATATGCTGATTGCCTAATGGGTTGTACATCATCTGAGATTAGCTTAATATCATGTTTAAGTATATTGCAAAACCCTGGGAGGTCTGACGTGACTTTAGGAAATGTTGATAATAACTTAGTGAGATCTTTTGCTTGAGATGGATTCAGAACAGAAAAATACTCATCCAAGTTGTTGAGTATGTGACTGTTAGCAGGGTTTTCTTTAGGTAGAGGGAAGTCTAAATTCTCCAATAGGTCCATGTCATCTGTCTCCGGCTCCGGCCCTGACAAAACCGTATGCAATACAGGTGGCTTATAGCCTCTGGGATGTCTTCCTCTGACTGCCTGGAATGGTAAAGTTTCATGAGATTAATGTGAACAAGTTGTGAATCTTTTCTGCGATCAGGAGTATGGACTATATAGTTGAGGGGAGATAGTTTATTAGCATTGACTTGAAAGTTTTGATGGAACCGTTCCAAGCAACCTTGGGACGGTGGGTGGTAAGCCGAAGATGTACAATGGTCCACACTGGGGTCTTTCATCACCTGTTTGAACAAAGATGGATCAGATTGTTGGGCTGTAATGAGCTCATCCTTACTAATGGTCTTATTGTACAGATCTTCTGTGGGTAGTAAGATATTGGAGGTGGTTTCAGATGAAGAGGGCCCATTTCGCACACTCTGTGACCGGGTGACAGCACAAGATGGGAAAAGGTGAGGAATAGTTTCTTCAAGGTCAGTGGTGGAGTTGACAGGTAAGGGAGAATCGACTGTCTTTATGTTAGGAACCACTAGATCTCCTACCAAGTCATTACCCAATAATAAATGAATGCCGCACACAGGCATTGGATGGGTCTTTCCTAATGGCTATTTGCACTTCCCCAGTAATCAAGGGACATTGGAGGTGCACTTTAGCTAAAGGATAGGAAGAATGGGACGAGAGATCTGAAATTAGAACACTCATTAGTAAATGCGGTAGATATATCAGGAATGACGTTAAACAGGAGGATAGATTGTGCTGCGCCCGTATCACGTAGTATACGAATAGGGAAAGAACGAGATCCCTCTATGATTGAAATTTTTCCCTCATAGGTGAATGAAGAGAAGAGATCCTGATGGGGCCTTTCCACATTGGTGGTTGCTATTGGTTTGGATTTGGGATCCAGGGAACTACTTTTAGCAGTTCGACACTTTGGGTGTTTACAAGACTGGATCGTATGGCCTGGGTTTTTACAGTAAGAACAATAAAACTTGGTTGCATCAGGGGGGGTAGGTGTGGGACCTTTCGACCTACCACTCACGTCCCCAAGGTTATCATCAGAGGAGGACCTAACATGTTGGAAAGTACCACGTTCCCTACGGCACAGTGACTCCACCAGCAAGGCATACTCATCAGCCAGCTCAGCGGCACGTCCCAAATTAACCTCTCCACGATCCTCCACATGCTTCAAGATGTGAAATGGTATCTTGCTCTTCCACTCCTCCAGGACTACCAAGTTTAACAAATCCTGAGGTGGCCATTAAGAAAACCTAGATAAATTAATTAATGGTCAAAAGATAAGATAAGTGGATTACCCTAGAAAATATCACGGCAGTGGATAACCAGAAAGTCCCGGAAACTACCCAAGTTATACCTAGGGAAATTACACTTATGAATATTGTTCTTCTGAGAAGATCCTTAGATAAGGATAAGAGACTTGAAAGGGGAAGGGCGTATTACGGCATTAATATAAAGATCCGGATTAACAACCCTGAGATACTTGAAAGAGGAAGGGCGTATTACGGCATTTTATATAAAGATCCGGATTAACAACCCCGAGATACTTTAAAGAGGAAGGGCGTATTACGGCGTTAATATAAAGATCCGGATTAACAACCCTGAGATACTTTAAAGATGAAGGGCGTATTACGGCGTTAATATAAAGATCCGGATAACAACCCTGATAAATGGTATGATTGACCCTGAATGAGATAATGAGAAGAACAATAATTGAGGCTTTATAATTATGGGGTTCCTGGTAGAGCGGGGCGTCCCAAGATATCACTTCACCCTAAACTAGTGACTATAGAACAGCCTACTCTGGAGTGAGGGTACGGCATTAAGCAGATCCGGATTCTTCCCTACACTCGATAAGACTTACTACACGACTGCCACGTGTAATAACAGGTAAGCCTTATGACACTTGGAACCTAATATCCTACGGCTGTCACTCTTACTGTACGATAATACCAATATATGCACACACATATGAAGGAACTTTTAAACCACCGTAAAGCAATTGTGAACAGAAGTGACTGGGAGAAATGATTAACAATGAGTAACAAGGGGGGAAGGAATATGGTACTTAAGGTCGAGTCCTGTCACGGTCGCCATTTGTTACGAGTTGGGGATTTAGAATATAGTTATACGTCTACCCAGATCCCAACAGGTAACAAAAAAAACAAAACAAAGACAATCGGACTATAAAAGGGTAGACAAAGGATGCGAGTTTTCGTTGTGTATAATAAAGTACCATAAATCCCTAAACAAAATATTCAGCTTATAAATTACCCTTAACCAAACTTAACCTAAACATTAACAGTATATACATATTAATACAACATAAACAATTTTGAAGCAAGTGGACGTGGGGGAGGCAATACAAGATACAAGTACTTAAGTGAGGAGCTGAGATGGCTGACGAGTAAGGCTGAGTATTGTAGAAGACGGTAGGTAGTCACTGTCCGTAGGTTTAGAGGATAGATGATCCTGTGGTCACTTCCCAGAGCCAAGTGCTCTCTCCTCGAATTGGAGCTCACAAAGAAGACTTGGAGGAAGTGACGCAACAACCAGGATATGGAGAAGGGAAACCCCGGAGTGTTAACTAAGACGAGTCATACTCGTGTCTCGTCCCTAGATGGCGTTGCTCGTGGTGCTGGGTAGGTAGATCAGGACAATAGATGGCGTGGTTCGTAGTGCTGGGTGGAGGGGTTCGTAACACTCTCCGTGTGGGACAGTTTAATTCTTGTTTTGACTTGTACCAAGCGTGAGGATAAGGCGCCCGGCTCACTCTCCTTCTAGATATCATAGACGGTGGTTTGCTCTCATTGCACTTGCACCTACTCTACCAGACGAATTCTACATTTTAATTATTGTAAGTAGGGCATATTGATTGTCGCAGTTACTTATATCATTGTATAAAACATTATGTTCTAAGAAATTATTATGTTATTTCTGTTACAGCATTTTTGATAAACAAATTGATATTTTTTGAAACAACAATTGAATTATGAAACATTGAAATATTTTTCTATTTGTCAGATAGTGTGAAGATGTCAAAATTGAAGACAAGAAGTCAGTTGTCAACCCACTTGAGCCTGCTAGTTGGTAAAGGGAAGGAGCTTCCTGTATCAGAACTTCCAACAGTGAGAGACATGCTAAGATTAGGGTTACTCCTTCGAGAAAAAAATGCAAAGGACAGAAGGAACTATACAGATAAAGAACTCATAAATGACATGATAGTCCCTCTTCTGCATCAATGGACAAAAGCTAATGCACTATTCAAACCACCTGTGATTAATCAGTGTCGAACTATTGAGCTAAAACTAACGAAATTATGGCACAAAGCAGTTGAAACATCACTTGGTAAAGGAAACTTGGCCAGGAAAAATGAATTTCTGCACACACTTGATACTCTGTTTGACATTTTGACCTGCAAGTGCTCCATACAATTATGTTCTGAATCCAACTGTTCTCACTCAGGTAAGAGAGAAAATAATTCCCACATTGATTGTGGTTGTCCTCGTGAAAAGAAGATCCCTGTTTTAGAGCTTGAATTTATAAAGGCACAGAGGACAAAGGCAGAAGGCCAAGGAAGTATGCAAATGGGTTCAATAGATTATTCAGAAACAAAGAAGCAGATTGCTAATGCCAAGAAGAGAGAACAAATCCGAGAGAGGGAACAAAAGAAGAAAATGAAGAGTGAAGAAGCCATCCAAAGAGAGGAAGAGCTGTGTCAAGATGTTTATCACTTCTTTGATAGTTCTTCTGATGAACAGGAAGCAACATCAGATGATAGTTCCAAAGAGCCATCTGAACCTTTACCAAAGAAAATGAAATACAACACAAGAAATATTTCAAACATTGCTTTAGCTAGTATTCGCCACCATGCTGGACTTCGTGAGGCTGCAGAAATTGCAACTGCCGCTTGGATAGATGCAGGCCTCATCAGCCGAGAGGATGTATCTTTGGTGATAGATCATAATAAAATTAGAAGAGCACAAGAAAAAATAATGAAGGAAATATCTGATCAGCATGAAAAAGATTTAAGCGAGGGAGGGCTCTCCTGTCTTTTGTTTGATGGAAGAATAGATGACACAAAAGTTTTGCTAGAAGTAGAGGGAGTGAACAGAAAGTTTCCAGGTCTCATCAAAGAAGAACACTACTCTGTCTGTTCTGAGCCTGGTGGTCGGTTTTTGTTTCACTTTGCTCCCGAAACTGAAGTAGAAGGGAAGAAACATGCAGAGGTCATTGCTGATCATATTTTATGTTGGGTTCAGGAGAGAGGACTTGGCAGTTCACTGCAGGCTGTTGGTGGAGATTCAACTGCAGTGAACACCGGATGGCAGGGGGGTGTAATGACGCATTTAGAGAAAAAACTAGGAAGAAGACTTGTTTGGATTGTATGTGATTTACATACAGGCGAGCTACCTCTTCGTCATCTCATCCAGGAACTTGATGGTCCTACAAAGAGCAACAACAAGTGGTCAGGTCCCCTTGGCATCATGCTGGATGAAGCAACACAACTAGAAATAAATACAACCTTTCCAAAGGTCGAAGTTGGTCCTCCCCTTCCGGCGTTGTCTGAAGGAGTCATCAAAGATCTCAGCACAGATCAATCCTATGCTTATCGTATTGCCCAAGCAATAAGATCAGGAGAAGTGCCTCAGTCATTGGCTCTCTTGGAGATTGGACCTGTCAGTCACAGCCGTTGGTTAACTACAGCTCTTCGTTTCTGCAGGATTTGGATTTCCAAACACGAATTGAAGGGCAAAGTGCTGAAGAATTTGAGGTTAATTGTTGAATTTATTATTGGAGTTTATCTTCCCCAGTGGTTTAGTGTGAAACTTAATCCTATGTGGGTGGATGGGCCCAATCACCTTTTGTTTCAATTGCAGCTAGTAAGAACAGAGGAAGGTAGTGAGGGACATCGTGTTACCTGTGGCAAGAAGGTCCGCTTGGTATGCTCGATCAGAAGCAGTTTTGCAAGCAATGCTTTGCAGTCAATGTACCAATCTCCGAACCGAGGCTGTAGAAGTCATTCTAAAGATTAGAGGAACGCTAATAGATGACGACCAGTTGGGAGACTGTTCGTTTCATTCAAGAAAAGTTCCCCCAATAAACGTCAATGCCACCAAATTGTCAGAATTGGTTGACTTGAGTTTGGAAGTCTTAGAGCCACCATTGACAACAAGTCTAACTAGCCAAGAATTGAGAAACCTTAAAGAGACTCCAATGCAGGTGCCGAAGTGGCCTTCCCACACTCAAAGTGTGGAGAGATGTGTGAAAATGGTCACAGAAGCAGCGGGCCATGTTTACAGCCACGAGAGGCGAGAAGGTTACATCAAAGCACAAATAGCAAGCAGACTACTGATGACAAGAAACCAAAGCAAAGAGAGTATGAAGGCATTGGTTACTTTCAAATAGACTACGGATAATAAAATATAATAATTTGAAACTTGAAACAGTAACATGTGTGCAAACGCTGGTTATGTTATAAATTCACAAATATGTACATTTAAAAATCCATTTGATGTAGGTAGGACTTATTATAAAAAAAAATTTATGCCAGAATATTGTTTTGCATGCTTAAAGACTACAATAAATTGCTACCAAATTACTCGATTTTCAATTTAGCCAGTTCACCCCCTAAATTGACACACCCTAATATACACTGTACATACCTGCCTAATGAGATACTGTACTGATCCTAGGAGCTTTTATACGCGACATTTCAGATTTGTTTTGTTGTTATATAAAAGACCAATGGCGTGTGTATTCAGGAAAGTATTATAACAGGTAAAAAAAACATTAAAATAAAAAAAGGGGGGAAAGGTAGTGAAACGTGGCGTGTAGTAACCGCAGAGTTTTACCCCCACACCCCCGGTAATTGATACACAACTGCTGGTCTAATGTGTTGTTGCTTTTTACAATTTTTACCCTTGGGTGATGTTCCTTAACCTCGTATATTGGTATATGTTATATACTTTATTAATGCAGCTCTGAGTTATGATATCTGAGAATAATAGTAGTACACCTTTTCACATATCCGTTGAGACATTGTTACATAACTATTTGACAAATTTCATAACTGAATGACAGAAACACATATCGAATGACAATCTAAAATAACTGTTTGGTATGTCATTCTCCAATTGTTACATTCTCAAACTATATGTAGACTGTCGGTTTATTGTTCACGTCTGTCAACTTCATAACTTATGTCAATCACTTCAAGTTAGTATGAACGAACAGTTATTTTAGATTATCATTCGATATGTGTTCTGTCATTCTGGTTATGAAATTTGTCAACAGTTATGCAACACTGTCTCAACGGATAGCGAAAAGTGTAATTCACCTCATATTAATCAGCTCAATGAGGTATTACATGAAGTGGATGTATTTATAATGTTATAAAACAATATAATTATTACAACAGCTGAATATCACTGGGCGAGTTTTTAGTCGAATCGTCTACTGCTTCAGTATTAGTGATATATTTTTTCAATTAATTTACATAAGTTTTGTAAAAATAGATTTATATTTGAATAACATCCAAAATGATACTAATACGAAAACTTTTTTTTTTTTGCTCTCGGAACAGAATTTAACGTGTAGGCAAATATTACTCGTGTAAATCGCCACGTGTCTAAGACCCATCAAGATGCTTCACACATGATGGATCAGTTAATACTTGAGAGAGTAAGAAGAGGCGACACATAACACAACAAAGAGGCAAAATCTTTCTGAGAGAACTATTAGGAACAAAATTAAGCTGTAATAAACTTTTTTCAGACTTTTTTCATCTTACTGCTTGTGTGAGTCAGCTCTGAAAGTGTCTAAAGAATCTTCTAGATAATTAAATTATAAGTTGAAATGGAAAGCAACAAGGAAATATTGTTAAGCAGAAGAGACAAAAATATATCCACTATGAAATTTTAGCCAAATTACAAAATACATTTTACAGTCCAACAAAAAATTTAAAGAACTCTTTTGACGTCATGTAAATTGTTTTATGAATATCCAAAATTTTATGTCGTATGTAATTTACATTTTATTTGTGAGTTGTCTATCGTGTTGCTATCAACTGATAATAGAATTTAGAGCACGTCATCATTTATTTGATCAATATATAGTTGTTTCACTTATTATTATTTTTCCTGAATATACATATATTATCAATCTCTTCTTTCGTTTTCTGTAAATTCAATTACCAACAAATCTCTCTCATCCCAGGTTAATATTCTCAACACCACATCTAGTGAGGACACACCCGCCGCCACGTATATATATATATATATATATATATATATATATATATATATATATATATATATATATATATATATATATATATATATATATATATATATATATATATATATATATATATATATATATGCAAGTAAATCACTGTAGGTGCGCGTGATCTAGGTATATGCTGATAACCACAAGGAAAGAAGAAAACGCGAAGTTCCCAAGCGCTTGCGTGTAATTCACATCTTCAGGGGTGAGTACAGACTAGAGAGAGAAATACAAATCAAGGTGTATATATACAGAGGAGGGTGAGACCAGGTCCGCAATGGTCAGGTATTAGGTAATGACCCTACTAATCTTTAAATAGCACACAGCGGTTGGTGGTCAGGTCAGATGGTCAGGTGACCCGGCCTTCTCACCTGGTTACAAATCTTCTTAATTACAAAATGTCCAGCTTGTACATGCCGTTACTCAAATTCATGTTGAATGCTTCGGTATGTTTAATAAGACTAGATTCTATGATGTTCCTACTATCAATTGAATTACATGGTAATATTGAGGAGGCATTATCCCAGTCAATGCAATGCTTGTTATCCCTCAAATGAACAAACAGAGCATTGGATTCCTGGCCTGTCCTAACACTGTATTTGTGTTGTTTAATTCTAGTTGCAAGATCTTTACCTGTCGGGCCTAAGTAAAACATATTACATTCCTTGCAAGGAACTTTATAAATGCAACCAATTGTGTTGTTGGGGGAGTTCTTGATTAACATTTGTTTAACAGTGCATGAGTTTTTAAATGCCACATTGACGTTCCAGGTTTTTAGTTGTGAAGGAATATGTGAAAAAATTTTGTGAAATGGTAATATTAAGATATTCTTATGGTCATGGGTGGGCTTGGGATCAGTTCTATAAAAAGTTTTCTTAGTAATGTTTAGGCATTTGTCTATGAAAGATCTAGGGTATTTAAGGTTTGAGCCAATATTATATATATATATATTTGTATTCCTCATCGATGAATTCCGGACTGCAAATTTTCAAGGCACGTAAAAACATTGTTGAAAATACTGACTGTTTGACTTTATTATGGTGGGCAGAATAATAATGAATGTATGAACACACATTAGTTGGTTTTCTATAGATACTGAACTTAAAAGTGTTACCTATTCTGTGTATCAGACAGTCTAGGAATGGCAATTTACAGTCTTGCTCTAATTCCACAGTGAATTTGATCGAGGGGCTAAGTTGTTAAGTTGTGGCAGGAAAGCTTTTAGGTCCTCATTACATGGCCAGAGACATAATACATCATCAACATATCTAAACCAGACTGCTGAGGGTGGTAAAATATTACTTAATAGTTTCTTTTCAAAGAATTCCATATATAGGTTGCTTAATACAGGTGAGGGTGGATTACCCATTGCCATACCAAATTTTTGAGCATAATATTCTCCATTGAATTCGAATTTGCAATCCTTAATACACAGTTTGATGAGTTCGATGAAGTCGTCTTTCGAGACGGGCAGTGAAATATCATCCAGGGAATCTATGAGGAACTCTAGTAAATCATCAACTGGGACCTAAAAAGCAGTTTGTTTTAAATATATTTACATTTTAATTTATATAATCTCGTTTTATTAATTTTAGTACATGATAATAATTGCGGTGTCATAAAAATTCTTCATGTTTTCTTCATATTTTACCTAATATTAGAATTCTCACGGATTTCAGTCCAGAATTACAGAGCGTTATGTATCAGAAAGCAAAAACTTAATAATGTTGTCTGTACACAGCTTAGTTTACCCTCCCCCTTTTTGTTAGACCTTGACCGTGCAGCGTAATATTTAAATGATGTTATATGCTAAAAATAGACCAGACGAGACTTACCATAATATTCTCCAAAAACGGAAGTAAATGTATTCTTGACTGGCACAGCATAACAAAAAATGTGTGTAATTTTGGGGGTAAAATAAATTCCCTTACATTCATATGAAACTTTCGGTAACAACTTTGATTGAACTATTTATTAAGGATAAATCTTAATAACACAAGTTATAATCTTGATAATGTGAAAACCCACGAGACAGTTATAAGTAATGTTGTATTGTACTTAACATAATACACATTTCTAACTATTAATAATATGTGAATTTATATAAGATTACCATAAATATGACAACACCGAGATATACCCTTTTCTTCATTTCTTTTAACTTAAGTTTTTGCTATTTTTTTCCCAGTTTTGTGTGTAGTTCCCACTTGTTTTTGTTTGTCCACTCGACTTATTCCTTTCCATTTTCTTTCCATTTTTTTCTTCAGTATTTCCTCTTCATCCCCCGTCTCCTTTTTCATTCCCTCGTTTTCAGATTTCTCGATTCATCCTCACCCTTTTCCTTCCGTTTTCTTCCATTCTCCTTTATTATCTGTTCTCCCTTCCTACATTATTCCTAGCTTCTATCCCTCCTCCTCACCTTCCTTCTCTTTCATATTTAATATATTAGTGTCATTATTACGTACCGGTACAGTAAAGAACAAGGTCATCATGGTTTGTCAGTTAGCAAATAATCACATGGAAATTTATACACGGTGCAAGCAAAAAATACTAATTCGAAATAAATATCCTTTTAGCTAAACCCGACAAACGATCACATTACGCCGGGAGTTACACGGGATATGTATAAAGAGGAACTGAAGTTTTAAAAGAAGGATGCCTCTTACAAGGTAGATCAGGGGACCAACAAGGCCCAGCTGCTCACCACCTTACTATGGCTACAGCGCCTCCTGCTTACTAATATACACTGTATTATATTTATAAGGTATATGACTGACTAAGCAAGGAAGCAAATGACTGACTAAGCAAGGAAGCAAGCAAGCAAGCACGCACGCCAGCACACTCTCTCTCTTACTTGTGTTATACTTGTGGTAAATATAAGGTGTTTTTTTTTAAGGATATAAATAATAATATTCCTGCCAATATTTGCACAAGAGCTGCCACATTATAGTGTAAGAGGAAGGCCAGCCTGAAGGTCACATAGACGTAAGTTCCTTGGAGATTAAGAGCAGCTAACGCCAACACGACCACACCCTTAGTCAGAGATGGGTATGATCCGGTGTTAAGGAGTAGCCTAGACAAATAGAACTAATGTGTCTTCTGGTCTCTAACTACTGAAGGATAGACAGAGAGAAATTCCATAACAAAAATAAAACGATCCAAACCTATAATTTCACCGTACCAGGAGATCGAAACTAAAGATAACTACGATCTTTCAAAGCGAGTGTACTGGTCCACTACACTTATAAATATTTACTTTTATCTGCTTTATTTACAACATTCATCAACGTACAACAGTGCATAAAACGCCTCTCACACCCCCCTCCCCACCCACACACACACTGTATACTATTAGATATATATGTAGGCGTTATTTCATCAAGAGAGAGAGAGAGAGAGAGAGAGACATCACTCACTAAAACAGTAATGTATAGTTGACATTTATTCTGATCGGTGATATATATTTATTTCATGGCAGATGTAAATAAACACACACACACACACTGTTCGTTATAGTTAATCATCCTCTCATACATTTACTAAACAAATCGAAAAAGAATACAGTGAAGTGTTCATTTAATGTGGATTATACGACCAGTGAGGGGTAAAAAATGGCTGTAAGTAATGGAGGTATTATTTAATGGAACAAACTGGACTTCGTATACATCTGATGGAACAAAGTGGACTCTTATACAGCTTCTTGTATGTCTATTGGTGCAACTGAGATTTTGGCCCAGACTTTGATGAAATTGGTAGTCTAGTATATCTGTTGACACTTACTCAGCTTCTGGTACAACCGCATACTCCAGCTTTTGGTACAACTGTTGACACATACTCCAGCTTTTGGTGCAACTGTTGACGCATACTCAGCTTCTGGTACAACTGTTGACACATACTCAGCTTCTGGTACAACTGTTGACACATACTCAGCTTCTGGTACAACTGTTGACACATACTCAGCTTCTGGTACAACTGTTGACACATAC
>NW_024744220.1:0-20622 GCF_018991925.1 Homarus americanus | reverse complement strand
ATGTACCGTATATCACGGCCTATAAGACGAAATTTGAACATTAAAAAAATCTGCCCAAAGTTAGGGGGTCGTCTAAACCACCAAGTTTAAAATTCTTACCTCTTAAATATTGTGGTTTAGTGTGTCAAGAGTGGTGATGAAAACATCGTAAGCCACTCACAAGGTCTTACCACTAATTATTTTATACTGAAACTTACGTTTGGCAAGCTGGATTCAAATTAAGATTACCGGTATATTAAAATAATAAAAATGTATTATAAACCTGTCTAACATACCGTAAAAGAGATTTATACCCCTATAATAAACACAGCTATCATCACACACCCCTCCCCACGCCCCCCCCCCCATTTGCCAGTGAGGAGCCGTGGAGGTGGTCAGTAATGCATACCGGTATCGGTATATTTACTCATAATAATATTTATCTCCTATAAATAATTGATTTAAATTTTATTTTTTTCCAAAGAATATTCAGTAAATGAGTGCATTAATTCTTGAAACTATCGATGGTTAATTACAGACGCTCAAGTGACGTCACTAGTGTTTACACTACACCAGCTGGTAATATTTGATGCCATTACTTGAAGTGAATTGGCCTTATTTTAAGTAACTAACTATAAATAAATACAAAAATTAAAAAAAAGATCAAAACTGAGAAATAATATACTGTATGTATGTTGTGTTGTCAAAGTAAGAGGAACAATTGTGTAAGTACGTAATATTTTTTCACTCAAATCCTAATGAAACACTACTGGAGAACATTCCTTTGTCGCAAAACAGTTTATAAATTAAAGAAAATAATTACAGTGTGTTTAATATATTACAGTATATTATAAATAAATAAATAAAACAAATAATTCGGTAAATCTATTTAAAGTAAATGGAAAATAAGCAAACATGTTATTTACCAAGACCCTTCCGTCTGGCTCAGGGTGAGATGTAGGGGAGATAAAGAAGGCTATTTATAGCCCATCAGAAGTGACCAGTACCCTAATGCACCATAAATAATTCATTGAACATTCATTTTTTGTATATATATATTCAGCATATATATACTCGTCTATAACCCCCCTTCGTATATAGGTCGACCCCGATTTTATGACCAAGAAATCGTTAATTTATGATATTCCTCGTTTATAGGTCGACCCAAGATTTTGAGGGTAATGGAACAACAAAACCTTCAGAAAAACTCTACGTCCTATAAACTTGTTTACCATTTATTATTACGACACTTTACACTGAAACGCAGGTAGTTTCAACAAAAATATTGTATATTTCCATTCAAGTATTTATTCAAGTCAATTAGGAGGGAATATTATTGTAATACAACAGTTTTTTAACTAAACCATTCGAAAAGTGATTACGGTAACATCTTTTGAACGAAAGAAAGCGAGTCATTGTTTTCGTCACGATTTTATCCCACTTTCCACTGTAATACGTACGTAATTTCAGGAAAAAATATTACATTTCCGTGAATGTAGTATATCAAGCACAGTATGAATAGAATATCATTGTAATATAACAGAATTTTAACCGAAAACTATTAAAAAAACGAATAACATCTCAAGAACATCGGAAGCTTAGGTAAAGTCTTTTGTTTTCGTCATGTATTTTATCCTATTTTACATTGAAATACGTCACGTTTCAGCAAAACTACTATTTATTTCCGAGAATATATTCATTCAGGCGCTGAGTAGGTAAAATATACGTGTGATGTAATAGTTTTTTAACTGAAAACGATTCGAAAAACACGTGTACCCTGTAGCCCTGTTCAAGGAGAGGACTGGGAGAAGCTGTTTGGTGCTGCAGACGATGACAAGGAAAATGATTTTGATGGATTTTAATGAAAATATTCAGAAATATGGTATCGTAATATTTATTCAAGTCAATTAGGATATTATTGTAATACAATACAACAGTTTTTTAACTAAACCATTCGAAAAGTGATTACGGTAACATCTTTTGAACGAAATAAAGCGAAAGTCATTGTTTTCATCACAATTTTATCCCACTTTCCACTGTAATACGTACGTCATTTCAGCAAAAAATATTACATTTCCGTGAAGGTATTATATCAACCACAGTATGAATAGAATATCACTAATATAACAGTATTTTAACCGAAAACTATTAAAAATACGAGTAACATCTCTTGAACATCGGAAGGTTAGGTAAAGTCTTTTGTTTTCATGTAGTTTATCCTAATTTACATTGAAATACATCACGTTTCAGCAAAACTACTATTTATTTCTGAAAATATGGAAATGTAATATTTTTGCTGAAATGACGTACGTATTATAGTGGAAAGTGGGATAAAATCGTGACAAAAACAATGACTCGCTTTCTTTCGTTCACAAGATGTTACCGTAATCGCCTTTTGAATGGTTTTCAGTTAAAAACTGTTATATTACAATAATATTCTATCCTAATTCACTTGTGATGTAAAAGTTTTTTAACTGAAAACGATTCGAAAAACACGTGTACCGTCTAGCTGATACGGAGGCTTTGTGTTTGCATCGGCCCTTCTTAAGCAGCTTTTAATTTTAGCGTACGTTGAAATTGTGTTTACCGGTGTATTCTTATTTTCTTGCTTCTTATTTTCCAGAAATATGACAAGTTTTTATATAATACAATGTTACGGTACTTTTAATTTACAAGTATTCATTTTTAAAAATACAGAAGACACCAAACAAATACTAGTACGGATATTTGCGTGACTCTCCCGCCAAAAAAGACCAAACAGCTGGTACTCTCTCCCTCAGCCCTACCAAAAATAGCCCAACATCTTTCTTGTTTATTCTCTTCCAATTTCTCACTTTAACTGGTATTTTTTACTTCATATTGCCTACATCAGATAAACTACAGTAATTGAGGTTAGATATTGTTATAAATTTTATTACCGGGTCCTGGCAGGTACCGTTAGAACCACCTGACCCTACCAACAGTGTTGCAAGTCAGACAGCATTTTTTTTTTTTACGTTTTTGGTGTCTCCATTTGTTAATTTTTTTTTCTGTGGGGTTTGCACAATAGTATACTGTTTTACCTACAGTATTGTAAAACGATTTGGGAAAAGAAATACTCGGTAACTTAAAATTTTAAAAGGAAATTTTTGAAACTGGCAACTGTGTGTAGATGACCTGACTCACATCATATTGATGTTTCAAATTTAATTAACAAAAATTTATGTATCTATAAATAAACTTTTAAAAATGAATACTTTATGTTTTACATACTCCTGTGCATACCATACCATGCATTTGGCTACTTTGGGCTTGCTATGATGACGCAAGAGATCTGCCCTGGCAACTGTACCGACACTCACAGCGGGCGGTGCGTTGGTGCGTCGTTTCCATCGTTTACTGGTAGTTAATGGTAAATATTTTTCAACCTAACGAAACTATTACCCGTATAGAGGTCGACCCCCAACTTTTTGCCCAAAAATTTGGTCTTAAGAACTCGTGCTATACACGGGTGTATATATATATATATATATATATATATATATATATATATATATATATATATATATATATATATATATATATATATATATATATATATATTTGTGTAATAAATGTATGTAGTAAGTACATACTGGTAACCTTTTTCACTCAAATCCTAATGAAACATCACAATTAGAATACGGTGGTTGCTGTTGAACTACATGTTGTATAAATAGTCACACCACCGAGACGAGGGAACACTCCCACCACGCTTCAGTGACGTCACTAGTGTTTACACTACACCAGCGGGTATAATTTGATGACATTACTTGAAGTGAATTGGCCTTATTTAAAAAAATCAAGGATGGTTGGTAAAGGACTACTGAGTCAGTGGGTAAGTGTCACATTTGGGGTACTGGTCTTATACAGCAAATAGAGCTCAAAAGCTACTTTTTAAATGGAAATTTGGGGGGGGCGTCTTATGCACCCCGCCGCCTTATAGGCCGTGATATACGGTATATATATATATATATATATATATATATATATATATATATATATATATATATATATATATATATATATATATATATATATATATATATATATACACAGTCGGCCCTTCACATACGCGGGTTTAGCATTCACGGATTCGCAAATACGCGGATTGCCCCGCCAGAGAAATATTCTGTACATTGAAGTAATTGAAGTACATTAAAATCGCGCGCCATTCAACTCGCGCGCGGCACCGAACACGGGACACCACCGCTCCCGCAACCTCACACACACACGCATAGCTCTCCCACACTCAGTCAGTCTCACTGTAACCACGCTTGTGTTGACATCAGCATTGTAGTTGCAAAAATATTACATTTCCGTGAATGTATTATATCAAGCACAGTATGAATAGAATATCACTAATATAAGAGTATTTTAACCGAAAACTACTAAAAAAACGAGTAACATCTCTTGAACATCGGAAGGATAGGTAAAGTCTCTTGTTTTCGTCATGTATTTTATCCTAATTTACATTGAAATACATCACGTTTCAGCAAAAGTGCTATTTATTTCTGAGAATATGGAAATGTAATATTTTGCTGAAATGACGTTCGTATTACAGTGAAAAGTGACGAAAGCAATGACTCGCTTTCTTTCGCTCAAAAGATGTTACCGTAATCGCTTTTCGAATGGTTTTCAGTTAAAAAACTGTTGTATTACAATAATATTCTATCCTAATTCACTTGTGATGCAACAGTTTTTTAACTGAAAACCATTCGAAAAGCGATTACGGTAACATCTTTTGAACGAAAGAAAGAGAAAGTCATTGTTTTCGTCACGATTTTGTCCCACATTCCACTGTAATACTTACGTCATTTCAGCAAAAATATTTCATTTCTGTGAATGTAGTATATCAAGCACAGTATGAATATAATATCATTGTAATATAACAGTATTTTAACCGAAAACTATTAAAAAAACGAGTAACATCTCTTGAACATTGGAAGGTCAGGTGAAGTCTTGTTTTTGTCATGTATTTTATCCTATTTTACATTGAAATACATCACGTTTCAGCAAAATTACTATTTATTTCCAAGAATATATTCATTCAGGCACAGTTTAGGTAAAATATACGTGTCATGTAACATTTTTTTAATTGAAAACGATTCGAAAAACACGTACCCTCTAGCCCTGTTCAAGGAGAGGACTGGGAGAAGCTGTTTGGTGCTGCAGACGATGGCAAGGAAAATGATTTGGATGGATTTTAATAAAAATATTCATAAATATGGTATCGTAGTATTTATTCAAGTCAATTAGGATAGAATATTATTGTAATACAACAGTAGTGACGATGTGGAGGAGGCGGAGGGATAGAGCGGGTGTATTAATTGTTTTTATAGCTATTTTTGCATTTTAATGTTAAATACTGTACATTACGTTTCAACAAAACTACCATTTATTTTTGAGAACATGGAAATGTAATATTTTTGCTAAAATGATGTATGTATTATGGTGGAAAGTGACGAAAGCAATGACTTTCGCTTTCTTTCGTTCAAAAGATGTTACCGTAATCGCTTTTCGAATGGTTTTCAGTTGTGGGATTATAAGGCTAACGATAGGATAGAATATTATTGTAATACAGTATATGAGTACAACAGTTTTTTAACTGAAAAACATTCGAAAAGCGATTACGGTAAAATATTTTTAACAACGAAAGAAAGCGAAAGTCTTTCGTCATGATTTTATCCCACTTCCCACTATAATATGTACGTCATTCCAGCAAAAATATTACATTTCCATATTTATTTCCGAGAATATATTCATTCAGTCACAGTTAAGGTAAAATATACTTGTGATGTAATATTTTAATGAAAATCCAGTATCGTAGTTTTCTCTTGTTTCAAATTTAATTAACAAAGATTGATGTTTCAAATGTAATGAACAAAAATTTATGTCCAGTATCTATAAATTAACTTTAATAAATGAATACTTTGTTTTACATTGTCCTGTGCTACCATACCATGGATTTGGCTACTTTGGGCTATCAAGAGATCTGCCCTGGCAACTGTACCGACACTCACAGCTGGTGGTGTGTTGGTGCATCGTTTCCATTGTTTACTGGTAGTTACTGGTAAATATTTTTCAACCTAACGAAACTATTACCCGTTTAGAGGTCGACCCCCAATTTTTGCCAAATAATTTGATCTTAAAAACTCGAACTACACACAAGTATATACGGTAAATAAGGACATGGGGGGCCAGGGATTTCTTAGGGGGTGGGGGCAGCAATAGTACACGGATTTTTAGCATTCACGGGTATCTCTGTTACCTAACCCCTGCGAATGTTAAGGGCCGACTGTGTGTGTGTGTGTGTATATATATATATATATATATATATATATATATATATATATATATATATATATATATATATATATATATATATATATATATATATATATATATATTCAGAAATTCAGTGTAATTTCAAAAGCCGCGCCATGGGCGATACCGAGTTTTCAAGGTCGTCTGAGGGAAGACCGCGCTCCCCACACGTAGCGAGAGGTTGTGGAACTAGGCCTATACGATACTAAATGTAATTTACCGAATTAATATGGAGGCGAATTATGAAACTAAATATCAGTTATAAATTAAAAGTAATGATAGATCGTTTATCAGTCTGAATAATGTTACAGGTGTCCCGAGAAAGTTATTAGTTAGGCGGAAAACATGTCACGTAGGCCTAAGCTAACGCGTTGAGAGGACACGAGGCTGGCTAGTCCTCAGTCACGCGAAAGCGATCGGACCAACAAGACGTCCCTGCGCGTCCGTCCACAGAAATAGTCACGTGGTCTAGTCACCTGTGTTGCGCTATTGCAGTATAACAAGCAAGTCTCATTCGATTTCAGATAGGGGTTAGATAGGGCAGTGATAAAGTTATCAAGAGCTAACAGTGAGTTAATTTCAGGGTTTCCGTCAGAACCCACTTGACTGCGAGAGTGATGACTGCGAGAGATTGACTGCCGCTTGAGGGTGCCGTTGATGATTGAGGATTGGCGATTGTCGCCGTTGGACTGATCAGTGTAGGACTGTCACTGTTTAGCGGGGTAGCAAAGGATCTCTTGAGTGAACCTAGCCGTCTGGGTGCCCAGCTAACGACGGGACGATCGTTGGGAGTCATCAGCTCTCCTCTACCTCGGCTCACAATACCACATATCTCAAGCAGCTTAGTGAAACCCTTTTGCTAACGGGAAGCTAAAGCTTCTCTCAACTGTACAAGGTCTGATTGGCTCACTCCCTTCCGCTTCATGGATGTACTGGGGGTAAAGTGAAGCCAGCTGAGCGATACAGGGTCGCACACTGGGACCAAGAGTCAGTGGAGCTTAGAGGTACACTTTCCAAGGTGGAGAAAGGCTGATTTGGGCCTTAAACTACGGGTGCCTGTTGGTTGTGCCTTAAACGACAATGGAGTGCAGGTGGAATCTGTGTGTGTGTTAGGTTAGGAAGCATGGTTCACGGGTATTGGTGGACTGAGTAACTTCTTGATAATAGTGACAATATTTTTGTGTGTAGTTAATACTATTTTTTCAGTTACTAACGTATGCTGTGTGCATTTAATATTTCTTTATAATCTCAATCTCAGGTATAACCTTTGTTCCCCAGAGTAGTGTTTAAGTTAGGTTAGGAGGTGTGTATCTGTTGGGGTAATATAATTTTGTTGAGCGCCCTGAAGGCCTATTCAGGGTGGAGTTAATAAGTTCTGATTCTTTTTATACCATTTTCTCGGTGCTGGACATAATTTTGGTGAGTGCCCTTAAGGCCTATTCATTGTAGAGTTATTAATTTCTTATTTTTTTAATACCATTTTCTCAGTGATTGATATTTTGTTGAAAGACCTTAAGGCCTGGTTCATGTGTGCAAGCAACATTTCTTAATACTTTAAACTTATTATCCTCTAATGAGGCATTGCCTGAGGTTCTAATAATTTCAACATCATGTATAACTTTTATTCCCCAGAGTAGTATTTTAAGTTCAGGTTAAGAGGTGAGCATATTGGTGTACCATTATTTGATTGTGTTTGTAGTGTTGGAGGGAATATAAGTGTAAATTTTACAGTGTGTCTCATTCATTCCAGTCACAGACGCTATCCTTCCACGGGTCACGGATAATTCATTTTGTTTAGTGAATTTAAGTGTTCTTGTGCTGGTTCGGGATTTCTCTCAAAGGGGCGCTTCCACTGCAGTTACCATCTAATAATTCTTAATAAACCCCAAGTCAAGTGAGAAATTAAAGTCCAGTAATTCCAACCGGTTACATATATATATATATATATATATATATATATATATATATATATATATATATATATATATATATATATATATATATATAAAAATGATAGAAACTCAGGCTAACAACAATTAGAAGAGTATTAAGAAGTGTTTAACACACACATGAAATATAGGAAATAACAAAATTAAATCACCCCAGCAGATGCACTCTTCCTAACCTAACTTAAACACTACTCTGGGGAACAAAGGTTATACCTGAGATCAGAATTATGGAGAAAGATTAGATGCATTAAAAGAATCAAATCACAGTATCACTCTGGTTCCACTTAATGACACAAACATTCAAAAAACACTACTATCAAAATTATTTAAGAAATATTAAACTACACACGTCAAGATAATATCAGTAACTGAGAAATGGTATTAACTACACCCGTAATAAGGAAGATAAAATGTTCCTCTAGGTATCTCCTAGAGTCCTAGACTCATGGTCTCAGTGTGTAACCATTAATTTACTCAGATAGCCTCAGTGTACTCCCAGTGCGTCCATGGGCAGGAAGAGAGAACGCCAGCAGGTGTCTATGGCCAGTAGGTAACACTTCTAGCTGACCGAGGACACATGGTGTTGTGCACCCGAGTGGTAAGAACTGATCACCCACTGCTGATGCTGGTCCCATGTCGTTTTAGTTGTCGGGAGCACTCGTTCACTCAAGAGATCCTTTGCTACCCAGCTAAACATAGACAGGCCTACACTGATCGGTCCAATGGCGACAATCGCCACCCTCAATCATCAACGGCAGTCTCAAACGGCAGTCAATCTCTCGCAGTCAACTCCAGTCAACTCCGGTCAAGTGGGTTCTGGCGGAAACCCTGAAATGAACTCACTGTTAGCTCTAGTTTACTTTACCACTGCCCTATCTAACCCTGTCTGAGATCGAATGAGACTTACTTGTTATACTGCAATAGCGCAGCACAGGTGACTAGGCCACGTGACTATTTCTGTGACGGACGCGCAGGGACGTCTTGTTTTGTCTGAATGCTCCCCGTGACTGAGGGCCAGCCAGCGTCGCGTCTCCTCTCAAGGCGTTAGCTTAGGCCTACGTGACATATTTTCCGCCTAACTAATAACTCCTTGGGACACCCGTAACATTATTCTGACTGATAAACGATCTATAATAATTTCAAATTCAATAATAGTCCCTTACTTCGTGAATCGCATCATTATTAATTCGGTAAATTACATTTAATATCATATAGGCCTAGTTCCACCATCTCTCGCTATGAGCAGGAAGCGCTCTCTTCCCTCCCACGACCTTGAATGCTCAGTGTTGCCAATGGCGGGGCATTCGAAATTACTCTGAAATTTCTGAATATTACATATATATACAGGTAGTCCCCGACTTACGACTGCTTGGACTTACGTCCATTGGTACTTACAACCTGCTCTGACCTTATGACTGTAGGGACATACGACCGCGGCAGTCGTGACCAAAAATATTTTCAAATGATTCACGCATTTTCTATACTGAAATGTTTCTGTCCCGGGCGAGAGCGTGGGTACACTCACTCAGTGGAGCGCTTAGTTGGTGTTTGGCTATCGAATCCTATACTGATCTCGCTGTGAACTTTCGTTATTATCGTATTTAATTGACTTTATAATGACCGGAAAGAGTAAAAGTGAGAGTGTTGGTGGTGCTCCAAAGAAAAGGAGACAGGCAATTACTTTTGAGATGAAAATGAAGATAATAACTCATCATGACAATGGAAAACTGTAGCAACAATCTCAAGTGACCTAGGTTTCTCACACTCGACCATATCCACTATTCTGAAGGACAAGGAACATATTCGTGATGTAGTGAAAGGAACAACACTTATAAAGGGAAGTATAATTTCAAAGAAAAGACAAGGTCCTATTCACGATATGGAAAAATTATTGGTGATATGGATAGAAGACCAGATACAGAAGCATGTACCCTTAAGCCTTCTAACCATACAGGCTAAAGCAAGAAGGAGCAGGCAGGAGATGAATGTGATCAAACCTTTACAGGAAGTCATGGGTGGTTTGATAGATTTAAAAAACACTACAGTCTAAGGTGAGTGGAGAGGCAGCTAGTGCCGATGTTGTTGCTGCCGAAGCTTTTAAGGAGGAGTTAGATGAAGTGATTGTGGAAGGGAATTATTTGCCTGAGCAAATATTCAATGTGGATGAGACTGGATTATTGTGGAAGCGCATTCCTGAGCGGACATACAGTTTCAATGGAGTTAATGAAAATGAAGTTATTTCGGATATTAGTAACAAGATAGTGGAGTTATGTAAACAGCGGGAATTAGAAATTGATAATGAAGATGTTGAACAGTTGGTTGAAAGTGTAGCATAAGAGCTCAGTAACGAGGATCTTATTGAACTAGATGCACAGAAAATTGCAGAGGAAGAAGAGAGACAAAATGTAGAAGAACCTGCACCCCCCAAAAAGTTTTCAGTGAAACAAATGGCAGAGGCATTTGCTACAATTAATAAAGGAATGCAAATGTTTGATGGCATGGATCAAAATTATGAGCGTTATGCCAAAGTTGACAGAATGATCCAAGATGCACTTGCTTGCTACAGAGAAATTTATAATGAAAAGAAAAAACAAACTGTGCAGTCTAAATTGGACATCTATTTTAAGAAGTCCCCCAGTGCTGTCTCCTCACGCCCCACCAGTGCTGCCTCTTCACTCCCTCAAGATGATCCAATACCTTCAACCAGCAAGTTACCCCTGTACATAAACCTGTCTGAAGAAAGCGACATTGATGACCCACCCAGCCCTGTCTCCTCTTCTGCTTCTTCCAATTAATATAGTCTCCATGTATCCTGTAAATAGAAAATTATGGGGGCCCTGTGTGCATTCAGCTGACTACATTTAAGGTAAGTGCTCAGTCACACTGTATCCATTCCTCATTATTTTTTACGTTTAGAGTACTGTATTTCATTGTAGATTTTTAATTTTTTTTTATCTATGTCGGACTTACGACCTGGATTTGGGTCCCTAACCCCATCGTCTTCCGTCGAGGAGCACCTGTACTCTTATATATACAGTGAACCCTCACGCGTAAAGTGAACAACATAACATATGGGATTAATTGAAATAGAGATCGGGCCGACCCCCAAACTCCACTTTTTCCCGACACAATACGTACGTTTTACTAAAAATAACATCTTAACTTTATGATGGTATTCACACACACATAATATAGAAGGGAACAATCAATAAGAGAATAATATACTGAAGGTTAGGTTAGAAAAAAACAAGGTTGGGGTTAACACTTACGTTAGTAGAAGAGATGGGTCGGCGTAGGGGAATGGAGGCTGGTTCCGAGGCAGAGGGCAGGCTACTGGCCCTCAGGTGAGTCTTCATCGGTGTCATCCACACTTACTAGTGCCTCCCTGACAAATCCCTCAAAGTCATCATCACTGTCTCTACCTCTGTCACTATCACTGGCTTGGGCTGGCTGTGGTGGGTTGCAGGCGAAGAACTCTGTTATGCTTTGCTGACGGCTGGTGTTTATGTTGTCGTGATAAACCTTGATGTAGGGCTCCATAGTCTGCAACAGCTGGGTAGTGAAGATTTCATACCTGTTTGCGTCAGGGTCGTCGGAAAGGAGGAGCTTGACTTTCTCGATACACTCGATGGCACCCCTAACATTACTATGGGATAAGCGGCGTTCTTCTTGGGATGACGCACCACCTGCCTCTTCACTGACGTCATCATCATCTACCATCTCGTCGGTAGTCACATCAGGATCCCTTATCACCTCCAGGATGTCGTCGTTGGTGGTCTCGGAGAAGCCTGCAGCTGTAACACTCTGCGCAGCTTCTCTGGCAAGGTCCACTGCTACTGCAACAGTCTGAACCTCACCAGTCACAGATTTACTCTGCCTAACGGCCGGAATGCCTTGCAACACATGTCTCCATGCGTGACGAACAGTTGCTACAGACAGCTGATCCCATGCCTCCACCAAGAAGTCCACAGCTTTCATGATGTTGAATATTCTCCAGAATTGTTTTAAAAGTACTTGTTGCTCTGCCAACTGTTGATCCTCGTCGTCTTCGCTCTTGCTATCGGTGGTGGTGTCACTCAGGTTACGCAACTCTTCCCTGGTGTTGGTGTAGTCGTTCAGGAGCTTGAATTTTTTAGTAGAGAATGCAGCTTTTACATTACAGATTAACTCTTGGTCCATGGGCTGTAATATAGACGTAGTGTTGGGAGGAAGGAAGACCACTTTTACGTTGGGGCGACGATCTAACAGTAGGGGCGAGTGTCCTAGTGCATTGTCCAGCAGCAACAAAATCTTGAATGGCACATTCTGTTGCTCACAGAATTTCTTCACATCGGGAACGAAACAGTCATCAAACCAGGAGAGGGACAGTGTAGAGAACATCCACGCCTTACGTGCAGTCAGCCAGTGGACATTTAGCTTGGTCATGTCCATGCTCTTTTAGGCGTGCGGCTTGCGTGCTGTGTGGATCACCGATAACTTGAGCTTACAGGTACCAGAGGCATTGGTGGTAAACAGGACGGTGATGCGCTCCTTCTGCAACTACCGGCCCCGAATCTTGCTGGCATTCTTCACAACGAAGGTCTTGGAAGGTAGCTTTTTCCAAAAAAGACCAGATTCGTCCATGTTAAACACCTGGTCGTCGGTGTACTGTCCTTCCTCCATAATCTCACGTAAAAACGGAGGAAATTCCCCAGCCGCAACACGGTCAGCACTAGCTTCTTCACCACCAATGTTGATATTGGTGATCTTGTTCCTCTTCTTAAACCTCTGTAACCACCCAGAGGAAGCATTAAAGGGTTTGGGCTCTGTAATTCCCATCTTTCGTGACACTGCAGCATACAGTTCACGTGCGTACTCCTTAACAGAGCGCATGTCCACCGCCATGTTCCGTCGCGCCTGACGCACCAAGTAGCTCACAAGTAATTTTTTCGTCTTGAGAAGCACCTGGTTGTGGAAATACTTGATCATAGAAGCACCTGTAGATTTTGTGATGTTCATGTGCTCCTTTATCTTGGCTGCATCCTTCTTAATTGTCCTGATCGTAGACTCGTTAACACCATGCTGGCGCTCGAGATCAACCTGTCTTGTTCCTTTCTCCAACTCTTGTATGATCTTGTACTTAATTTCGTAGCTTAAGGAACGTCGTGTCTTCTTTGGCTTAGGGCGGCTGGGTCCAGGTAAGGAAAGGTTTCTCTCTGGGGGCGGTGGTCCGGCGGAAGCCATTTTACAGAACAATGGATGCACGTTTACACGGTGTGGCCTGGAGGGATGAAACTGCCGCGGCTACGTCAAGCGTCGTCTTTCCTCCCTCCCTCCCTCCTGCGGGTGGACACGTCATATTACTTTAAACCAATCACAGCTCGCAGCGGAGGGAGGTAAGGATGCATGGCCCAATTACAGTCCGATACGTCATATGACATCACTGATAACAAAGACACACACTGCCCAACCTACTCGCGCCGCTTACACAACATGGCGGGAGAGGGCGTGAGAGATGGAGGGGAGGTTTGGATCCAAAAATGGCGCGGCTCACCAGCCGCTCTCCGCGTAAAGGGGTACACGCACCGCAGAATGTGAGCATTACCGGTTTTGGCAGGGTACCGCGTAAACATGGAAACGTGGAATGTGGGACCGCGTAAAGCGAGGGTTGACTGTATATATATATATATATATATATATATATATATATATATATATATATATATATATATATATATATATATATATATATATATATATATATATATATATATATATATATATATATATACCGTATATCTCAGCCTATAAGGCGTCGGGGTGCATAAGACGGCCCCCCCAAATTTCCATTTAAAAAGTAGCTTTTGAGCTCCATTCGCTGTACAGTCAATCCTCACTTTACGTGGTTAATGTAACCCACAGGGTACCGCGGAAAGTGAGAAACGCGTAAAGTGAATAACATAACATATGGGATTAAATGAAATAGAGACCAGCTGACCCCCAAACTCCACTTTTTCCAACACAATACCTATGTTCTAGTAAAAATAACATCTTAATTTTATGATGGTACATGCACACAATTAATACTTAAGAGAAATAGAGAAATACAGTCGCCAAGCTAATGTCCATTCAAATAATGGACTCAACTCCCTCCCCCTCTTCTCACACTACACTCGCTGGCTCTTCCCTCTGAGAAATTTTGGGGGAAAACCAGGTATAGTAATAAATAATACCTCAAACTAAAGTTAGGATAATATAATTGACATTGCTGGATTCCTTGTAAGACCAGGAATATTTTGAATATAAATGTCATATATTTTTCACAAAAGATAACATATTTACTCAGAGTAAACATTACATCTAAAATTTGTATGTTTAATGCAAAATCTATGATGTTTATATTCAAAATGATCATCAACTTGTAAGAATTCCAGCAATGTAAATTATATTCTGGCCGGGTAATTTGTATGAATTTTATGAGCTAAAACAAATATCTTCAGTTAATAAAAAAAAAAAAATATTCTTCACGACACTATCTGTCAATCAAAGTACCCCACCTTGCCTCCCCCCTCTTCCAACCGCGTGGTCAGTCCCAACCCTTCCCCCCACCCCCCACCACTCCTCCCTTCAAGAGATGTGGGGTGAAAAATTTAGATTTTAACATTTTGTATTAAATAATACCTCAGATTAAAGTTAGGATAATATAATTGACATTGCTGGATTCCTTGTAAGACCAGGAATATTTTGAATATAAACGTCATATATTTTGCACAAAAGATAACATACTTACTCAGATTAAACATTTTATCTAAAAATTTTATGTCTAATGCAAAATATATGATGTTTATATTCAAAATGATCATCAAATTGTAAGAATTCCAGCAATGTAAATTATATTCTGGCCGGGTAATTTGTATGAATTTTATGAGCTAAAACAAATATCTTCAGTTAATAAAAAAAAATATTCTTCACACATGCCAGGTGGTCGGTCGCCGGTCCCTCCCTACCAGATAAATGTGTGGGAATACCAGACTGTTTACCTTTTTAGTAATAAATAATAAATCAGACTAAAGTTAGGATAATATAATTGACATTGCTGGATTCCTTGTAAAACCAGGAATATTTTGAATATAAACGTCATATATTTTGCACAAAAGATAACATATTTACTCATAGTAAACATTACAGTTAACCCTCACTTTACGCGGTTAATGTAACCCGCAGGGTCCCGCGAAAAGTGAGGAACGCGTAAAGTGAATAACATAACATATGGGATTAATTGAAATAGAGTCCGGGCCGACCCCCAAACTCCACTTTTTGACGACACACAACTTTGTTGTAGTAAAAATTTTATCTTAACTTTATGATGGTATGAAAAAACAAGTAATATAGAAGAGGTTAGGTTAGGAAAAATAAAGGTTAACATAGGAAAAATAAAGGTTAGGTTAGGAAAACTAAAAGTTATGTGGAACACTCACGTTAGTAGAAGAGATGGGTCGGCACACGGGGATGGAGGCTGGTTCCGAGGCAGAGGGCAGATTACTGGCCCTCAGGTGAATCACCATCACTGTCACTTACAGTTGTCAGGGCTTCCCTGACAAATCCCTCAAAGTCATCTTCACTGTCACTATCACTGGCTTGGGCTGGCTGTGGTGGGTTGCGGGTGAAGAAATCTGTTATGCTTTGCTGACGGCTGGTGTTGATGTTGTCGTGATACACCTTGATGTAGGGCTCCATAGTCTGCAACAGCTGGGTAGTGAAGATTTCATACCTGTTTGCGTCAGGGTCGTCGGAAAGGAGGAGCTTGGCTTTCTCGATACACTCGATGGCACCCCTAACATTACTATGGGATAAGTGTTGTTCTTCTTGGGATGACGCACCACCTGCCTCTTCACTGACGTAGTCATCATCATCTACCATCTCGTCGGTAGTCACATCAGGTTCCATTATCACCTCCAGGATGTCGTCGTTGGTGGTCTCGGAGAAGCCTGGAACTGTAACAGTCTGCGCAGCTTCTCTGGCAAGGTCCACTGCTACTGCAACAGTCTGAACCTCACCAGTCACAGATTGACTCCTCCTCTCACCTGGTATTCCATACAACACATGTCTCCATGTGTGACGAATTGTAGCAATAGACAGCTGATCCCATGACTCCACCAAGAAGTCCACAGCTTTCTTGATGTTAAATACTCTCCAGAATTGTTTGAACAGTATTTTTTGCTGTGCCAACTGTTGATCCTCATCTTCTTCACTCTTGCTATCGGTGGTGGTGTCACTCAGGTTACGCAACTCTTCCCTGGTGTTGGTGTAGTCGTTCAGGAGTTTGAATTTTTTTTGTTGAGAATGCAGCTTTTACATTACAGATTAACTCTTGGTCCATGGGCTGTAATATAGACGTAGTGTTGGGAGGAAGGAAGACCACTTTTACGTTGGGGTGACGATCTAACAGTAGGGGCGAGTGTCCTGGTGCGTTGTCCAGCAGCAACAAAATCTTGAATGGCACATTCTGTTGCTCACAGAATTTCTTTACATCGGGAACAAAACAGTCATCAAACCAGGAGAGGGACAGTGTAGAGAACATCCACGCCTTACGTGCGGTCAGCCAGTGGACATTTAGCTTGGTCATGTCCATGGTTTTGTAGGCGTGCGGCTTGCGTGCTGTATCGATCACCGATAACTTGAGCTTACTGGTACCGGAGGCATTGGTGGTAAACAGGACGGTGATGCGTTCCTTCTGCATCTTCCGGCCCCAAATCTTGCTGGCATTCTTTACAACGAAGGACTTGGAAGGTAGCTTTTTCCAGAAAAGACCAGATTCGTCCATGTTAAACACCTGGTCGTCGGTGCACTGTCCTTCCTCCATAATCTCATGTAAGAACGGAGGAAATTCCCTAGCCGCAGCACGGTCAGCACTCGCTTCTTCACCACCAATGTTTATATTGGTGATCTTGTTCTGGATCTTAAACCTCTGTAACCACCCAGAGGAAGCATTAAAGGGTTTGGGCTCTGTAGTTCCCATCTTTCGTGCCACTGCAATGTACAGTTCACGTGCGTAGTCCTTAACAGAGCGCGTGTCGACCGCCATGTTCCGTCGCGCCTGACGCACCAAGTACCTCACAAGTAATTTTTCTGTCTTGAGAAGCACCTGGTTGTGAATATACTTGATCATAGAAGCACCTGTAGACTTTGTGATCTTCATGTGCTCCTTTATCTTGGCTGCATCCTTCTTTATTGTTCGAATCGTAGATTCATTCACACCATGCTGGCGCGCCAAATCAACCTGCCTTGTTCCTTTCTCCAACTCTTGGATGATGGTATACTTCACCTCGTAGCTTAAGGAACGTCGTGTCTTCTTTGGCTTAGTGCCGCTGGGTCCAGGTAAGGAAAAGTTTCTCTCTGGGGGTGGTGGTCCAGCGGAAGCCATTTTACGGAACAATGGATGCGCGTTTACACGGTGTGGCCTTGAGGGATGAAACTGCCGCAGCTAGGTCAAGCGTTGTCTTTCCTCCCTCCCTCCCCCGGGTGGACACGTCATAATACTTTAAGCCAATTACAGCTAGCAGCAGAGGGGGGTAGGGATGCATGGCCAATCACAGTCCGATACGTCATATGACGTCAGTGATAACGCAACAAAGACACACACTGCGCAACCGTACCGCGCGGCTTGCCCAAGCGGAGGGAGGAGGAGGGAGAGGCGAGGAGCACAGGCAGGCAGGCGGGTGGGGCGAATCTAAAAATAGCGTCGCTCCGGACACACTCCGCGTAATGGGGTTCACGCATCGCGTAATGTGAGCACGTTAGGTTCTGGCAAGGCACCGCGTTAACGTGGAATGTGGGACCGCGTAAAGTGAGGGTTGACTATATATATATATATATATATATATATATATATATATATATATATATATATATATATATATATATATATATATATATATATATATATATGATCATCAAATTGTAAGAATTCCAGCAATATAAATTATATTCTGGCCGGATAATTTGTATGAATTTTATGAGCTAAATAAAAAAATTATACTTCACCAGTGTAAAGGGGTACACCCACCGCGGAATGTGAGCATCCTGGGTTCTGGCAGGGCACCGCGTAAACATGGAAACGCGGAATGTGGGACCGCGTAAAGTGAGGGTTGACTGTATATATATATATATGCTGATAACCACAAGGAAAGAAGAAAACACGAAGTTCCCAAGCGCTTTCGTGTAATTCACATCTTCAGGGGTGAGTACAGACTGTACTCACCCCTGAAGATGTGAATTACACGAAAGCGCTTGGGAACTTCGTGTTTCTTCTTTCCCTGTGGTTATCAGCATATACCTAGATCACGCGCAACTACAGTGATTTACTTGCATATATATATATATATATATATATATATATATATATATATATATATATATATATATATATATATATATATATATATATATATATATATATATATATATATATATATATACAGTCAACCCTCGCTTTAGATGGTCCCACATTCCGCATTTCCACGTTTATGCGGTACCCTGCCGAAACCGGAATGCTCACATTCCGAAGTGCGTGTAACCCTTTACGCGGAGAGCGGCTGGCGGTCATCTCGCGCCACACCATTTTTGGATCCAAACCTCCCGCCATGTTGTGTAAGCGGCGCGAGTAGGTTGCGCAGTGTGTGTCTTTGTTGCGTTATCAGTGACGTCATATGACGTATCGGACTGTAATTGGGCCATGAATCCTTACCTCTCCCCGCGGCTAGCTGTGATTCGTATAAAGCAATATGACGTGTCCACCTGCTGCAGGGAGGGAGGGAGGAAAGACGACGCTTGACCTAGCCACAGCAGTTTCATCCCTCCAGGCCACACCGTGTAATCGTGCATCCATTGTTCTGTAAAATGGCTTCCGCCGGACCACCGCCCCCAGAGAGAAACCTTTCCTTACCTGGACCCAGCCGCCCTAAGCCAATAAGCCAAAGAAGACACGATGTTCCTTAAGCTGCGAAATTAAGTATAAGATCATACAAGAGTTGGAGAAAGGAACAAGACAGGTTGATCTCGCGCCAGCATGGTGTTAACGAGTCTACGATGAGGACAATTAAGAAGGATGCAGCCAAGATAAAGGAGCACATGAACATCACAAAGTCTACAGGTGCTTCTATGATCAAGTATTTACACAACCAGGTGCTTCTCAAGACGAAAAAATTACTTGTGAGCTACTTGGTGCGTCAGGCGCGACGGAACATGACGGTGGACATGCGCTCTGTTAAGGAGTATGCACGTGAACTGTATGCTGCAGTGTCACGAAAGATGGGAATTAAAGAGCCCAAACCCTTTAATGCTTCCTCTGGGTGGTTACAGAGGTTTAAGAAGAGGAACAAGATCACCAATATCAACATTGGTGGTGAAGAAGCTAGTGCTGACCGTGTTACGGCTAGGGAATTTCCTCCGTTTTTACGTGAGATTATGGAGGAAGGACAGTACACCGACGACCAGGTGTTTAACATGGACGAATCTGGTCTTTTTTGGAAAAAGCTACCTTCCAAGACCTTCGTTGTGCAGAATGCCAGCAAGATTCGGGGCCGGAAGTTGCAGGAGCGCATCACCGTCCTGTTTACCACCAATGCCTCCGGTACCTGTAAGCTAAAGTTATCGGTGATCCACACAGCACGCAAGCCGCACGCCTACAAGAGCATGGACATGACCAAGCTAAATGTCCACTGGCTGACCGCACGTAAGGCGTGGATGTTCTCTACACTGTCCCTCTCCTGGTTTGATGACTGTTTCGTTCCCGATGTGAAGAAATTCTGTGAGCAACAGAATGTGCTATTCAAGATTTTGTTGCTGCTGGACAACGCACCAGTACACTCGCCCCTACTGTTAGATCGTCACTCCAACGTAAAAGTGGTCTTCTTTCCCCCCAACACTATGTCAAAATTACAGCCCATGGACCAAGAGTTAATCTGTAATGTAAAAGCTGCATTCTCTACTAAAATTTTCAAGCTCCTGAACGACTACACCAACACCAGGGAAGAGTTGCGTAACCTGAGTGACACCACCACCGATAGCAAGAGCGAAGACGACGAGGATCAACAGTTGGCAGAGCAACAAGTACTTTTAAAACAATTCTGGAGAATATTCAACATCAAGAAAGCTGTGGACTTCTTGGGGGAGGCATGGGATCAGCTGTCTGTAGCAACTGTTCGTCACGCATGGAGACATGTGTTGCAAGGCATTCCAGCCGTTAGGCAGAGTCAATCTGTGACTGGTGAGGTTCAGACTGTTGCAGTAGCAGTGGACCTTGCCAGAGAAGCTGTGCAGAGTGTTACAGCTGCAGGCTTCTCCGAGACCACCAACGACGACATCCTGG
>NW_024744219.1:0-2232 GCF_018991925.1 Homarus americanus | reverse complement strand
AAGACCAGAAAGAGACAGACAGACAGAGAGAAGGGGAAAAGAGACAGAGAGGGGGAGAAAGAGACAGACAGACAGACAGACAGACAGACAGAGAGAGAGAGAAGGGGAAAAGAGACAGAGAGGGAGAGAAAGAGACAGACAGACAGACAGACAAACAGAGAGAGAGAGAGAAGGGGAAAAGAGACAGAGAGGGGGAGAAACAGACAGACAGACAGACAAACAGACAGACAGACAGACAGAAACATCAACATGAACACCTAATACAGAATAGTAATACCTCCAGTCATTACCACTAATAACCGACAATTAATTACATATCACAAGCTGCTGTTTAATCCCTATGTCATTCACAGTCTTGTACCTTATTGTTTATTCATGATGACGAAGCTGTATTAGTGGGGTCAGCTGTCACGGCTGTCGTTAGTTGAGTGAGTGATTATGTAGGTAAGTCGGAGATCGCCAGTACGAGCAATCCACAACGTCAGCACGAGAATTTAACAGCCTTAGTAATGATTAATGCCAGTATGAGCAATCCATAGCCAGAGTGTAAACAAAAACCACATCGCCATTATGAGCAATCTCAACCCTAGCTTGACTCTCCACTCTCCTCCTCCCACACTATCAACTGTGTGTGTGTGTGTGTAATAATAATAATAATAATAATTAATAATTAACGGTTTATTGAAAGAGCTTTACAGCCAGAAGGCTGAAAAATATACAGCTACATATTTGGGGGACGGGGTTGATGAATACAAATAATATACAAGGACATAAGTAATACAAATAAGACATATAGTAACTTAGATGGGGATCAGCTCAAACTACAGTTCATTTCAACATAGTGACAGTGTAGGGAGCAGTGTTTACTGGGAGTGAATACACTGATTTATTACATGTTATTGATAATTTTTACAATGGTTGGGACTGGGCTGTTCTTATAGCGATCAGTTCGTGCACGTATGGGCTGGATGCGGTTGTGGTGTCGAACAGCAATTCTCGGACAGGGATCTCAGGTGGTAGTAGGGGCCGGTGTCGGGGATGGTGTAGAAGCTTCTTACCAAATTTGCAGATGAGGCCGTGGTGATGGTCAGTGAGAGTCGAAAGGGTCAGTGTGTTGAGCGCTTCTTGATATGTGGAGTAGGAAGGGGAGAGAATAATCTTGCATGCCCTCTTTTGCACTTTTTCTAGGTGTTTACGTTGTGTGGCATTTAGGGAGGAAGACCAAGTGGGGGAGGCATAGGTGAGCTTGGGAAGTATGAAAGTTGTGTATACACTGAGGAGCTCGTGTGCGGGAACTCCGAGGGACTTGAGTCGGCGGAGGAGGTGGAGACGGAAACTGGAGGATTTGACAACTTCACTGACGTGTGGTTTCCAATTTAGTTTGTTGTCTATGGTGACGCCGAGGAGCTTCGTGGAATCTACAACCTGGAGTGTGTTCGGACCTAGGGTAATGGAAGGAGGTGGGACAATGTCGGAGGAGAGGTTGATGTGCATAACCATTGTCTTGGTATGGTTGATGGTGACATGGTTGTTGGTGGCCCAGTTTTGGAGACTGTTCAATAAATCCTGAAGGGCGGTATAGTTGGGAGCGGAATTGTTGACGCTGATCCCAATGGTGGAGTCGTCGACATATTTCCAGAGAGCAGGGGTTTCTCTTAGGGCATCATTGATGATATGAAGCAGAGTGGTCCCATCTTGGTGCCTTTGGGGACGCCACAGGTGAGTGACTGAAAGGTGGAGACAGCCCCTCGAAGCGTACAGCTTGGCGTCGGTCACTGAGGAAGTCTGTAAGCCATGGTATGAGACTTCTCCGAAGCCCGAGGTCAATAGCTTTGTTTATGATGATATTGTGACTAGGTCGAACGCTTTAGTGAAATCAATGAAGGCGACAGCTACAGACGTTTTCGTTTCTCGAGATGGCGGTATATGTAATCGAGAAAGCTGACAAGACAGTGAGTGGAGGAAGTTTTCATGTTGCCAAATTGCTGGTCTACATCCTGCAATATCAGCATAAGCCGATCAAACACAAAACTTTCACAGATTAGGCTGGGTATTGGGTGATTGCAATAGGTCGTAGCTGATTTAAGGATTGTGGGCTGGTTGACTTGGGCACTGGTGATACATAAGAGGTCTTCCAGTCAGCTGGGCATCTGGCTTACTGAGAGAAGCATTGTGTGTGTGTGTGTGTGTGTGTGTGTGTGTGTGTGTGTGTGTGTGTGTGTGTGTGTGTGT
>NW_024744218.1:0-8710 GCF_018991925.1 Homarus americanus | reverse complement strand
TTGGTTTTCAGGTGTGTTAGGAAGGGGTGAGTTACCTGGTTAATTAATTATGGGGTCAGGTAGAGGGAGATGTTTACCTTATCCCAGGTTATATGTCACCTGTACTGAAAACACCTGTACTGCTGGCGACACCTGTACTGCTGACGACACCTGTACTGAAGACACCGGTCACACAACACCTGTCACACAACACCTGCCATACAACACCTGTCATACAACACCTGTCATACAACACCTGTCACACAACACCTGTCATACAACACTTATCACACATCACCTGTCACACAACACCTGTCATACAACACCTGTAACGCTAAATGACCAGGCCATCAGTAATACCTAGATCTGGGCAGACTGAAAGCGGAACTAAGATTGTTGGTGTGACAGAAAGATTAATGATCCATGGTGACTTCTGCTGCTTAACCAAACATTATTATTCACAACATCTCCTTGACCCATCACACACACACACACACACACACGTACACGTCACAACTCCCTGGCTGGTCAAGGTACATTCCCATCTGTACTTCCGTTTATGGCGAGCATTAAGTAGTGGAATTTAATCCTCTAAAAACTGATTTGATCTTATTAAAACTCGTCTCTGATCCTATAACATTACTCCTTCTTCTACAAGGTATAAATTCTATAACTATATTTCATTATTTTATACCAATAACTTAAGACATTAGTAAGACCTTCTGTACTTAAGTAATAAAGTAAAATCAGACACACTTTACACACACGACACACTGAAGGCTGGAATGCTTATCATGGACGATCATTCACTTTGTAAACACACTAGCACACCATCAACATACATCAGGCAACGACGAGAGACACACCAAGGGGATACGAACCTTGTGCTGTGTGTTTGGTCAGTTGATAATCCAAACCAGTTACCCTCTACACTTTTTTTTAACCCTTTGAGGATGATGGTTTAACCCTTTGAGATCATGGTTTAACCCTTGAGGACGCTGGGAGTTTAACTCTTTGAGGACGCTGGTTTAACCCTTTGAGGACGATGGTTTAACCCTTTGAGGACGCTGGTTTAACCCTTTGATGACGATGGCTTAACCCTTTGAGGACGATGGTTTAACCCTTTATGGACGCTGGTTTAACCCTTTGAGGACGATGGTTTAACTCGTTGAGGACGCTGGTTTAACCCTTTAAGGACTACATATAAAGCCATAGGAGCTGCCCCTCCCCAGGACCCGTCTTGGCGCTGGAGTGTGTTGAAAGCCTTGAGGTCAGAATTGGTCAGGAGTCTTACTTTGCTTTACACGTGTCAGGTCGAGGCTCTGGGGAGGTGAACTTGTTTGACTGGGGAAGAAACACACACACACACACACACACACACACACACAAACACACACACACACAAACACACACACTCTCACGTAGACACACCCAACCCAAAATGGACACGAGACTCGCTTCAGCTCACAACCTTGTATGTATAAATCCATTAGAATCTCTTAACCTTCACTGATTAATGAAGTAGTCTCCAGCACAAACATGTACAGCAAAAACTGAAGCACATCACCCATTATGACTGACAGATCCATGCCATTCATCACCACGGGTTGACATTCTGGTGGGGGTGGTGGTAGGGGTGTGAGGGGTGGTGAGGGTGGTGGGGGTGTGAGGGGTGGTGGTAGGTGGTGGGGGTGGGGGGATGGGGTAGTAGGTGATGGTAGTGGTGATTGTGGTAGTCAACATAAGGCAACAAAATGGTAATACTTGATGCAACAAATACTGCGTCACCTTCCTTATGTCCTCACCTCCTCCTACCCTCCTCATACCCTCCTCCTACCCTCCTCATACCCTCCTCCTACCCTCCTAATACCACCTCCTACCCCTTATACTTTTTCCCTGTGACTTTTTTCCCTACGAGATTTTCTCTAGCACTACACCACAGTCACTATACCCACCTGTCACCATAACATCACTACACCATATACTACACCTTTTATAGTGAACTGTATAGTATTAGTTCATGTTACCTGTACAATTGTGTTCCACGGATAAATACGTTTTTGTTCATTGATTGTTCAGTTTTTGTTCAGTGATTGCTTATTAGTGGACGCATACCTGTGAGTTGTCTCAGAGATTAATGAACGATTCCATATTTAGGAGTTGGTCATGGACAAGGGTGATATCAGTTGACAAGGGTGACATCAGTTGACAAAGGTGACATCAATTGACAAGGGTGACACCAATTGACAAGGGTGACATCAGTTGACAAGGGTGACATCAGTTGACAAGGGTGACATCAGTTGACAAGGGTGACATCAGTTGACATCAGTTGACAAGGGTGACATCAATTGACAAGGGTGACATCAGCTTGGTTAGGTTAGGTTACCATCCCTTTATAAGACATTATAGAGATTTAGAAGAACCTTGATGATGATGGTCTGAAAATATTTTGAGCAGATGTAGTGAGAGTGTGTGATGTGTGATGTGTGTGTGTGTGTGTGTGTGTGTGTGTGTGTGTGTGTGTGTGTGTGTGGTGATGGACACAGGTGGAGATAGTTAGATACACCTGAAGATTAACCACCCTAACGCTAACCTACCTAAACTTAACCCAACCCAACCCAACTCTGACCTGACCTAATTTCATCCCCAATAGATAATACCCTGATAGTGAACGAAGTATTAAAAGAACAAATCAGCTCCATCTTAATTTCACTCATTTCCATCAACTTTTAACAACAGCAACAAAAACTAATCTTTATCTCGAGTTAATCCTTGGCGCTTTATGGTTTAATCGCTCTATTACCCTTAAACCGCCTGACAGCATGTGGTTTAAGATCTGACGCTGTTTTATAATGGTAGAGCAAGGTGTTATTAACGTATTAGACCAGATCATTGAGGTATGAAGGAAGTTGTATCGCCTCTTGGGTAAAGGTGAGGGGATAGCGGCTGTGTTGTGTATTAAAGGAATGTTATCATTTAGTGTTTAACATGTGAAGTAGTCTGTAGTTTACCATCATTATTGTTTTACTAATATATTTTACGTTAGACAAACTCACAAATACCTTAACATCACAGCTGCTCTTCGACGACAAATAACTGAGAATAAATTTAAAATTCTTACTTACAATTTAGTATTAAGAATAATTTATAATGTGTCTTGCTTAAGGTATTGTGACCCTGGATAATGTGGCCACACTAATACTATGGATCATGTGGCCACACTAACACTATGGATAATGTGGCCACACTAACACTATGGATCATGTGGCCACACTAACACTATGGATCATGTGGCCACACTAACACTATGGATAATGTGGCCACACTAACACTATGGATCATGTGGCCACACTAATACTATGGATTATGTGGCCACACTAACACTATGGATAATGTGGCCACACTAACACTATGGATAATGTGGCCACACTAACACTATGGATCATGTGGCCACACTAATACTATGGATTATGTGGCCACACTAATACTATGGATTATGTGGCCACACTAACACTATGGATCATGTGGCCACACTAACACTATGGATCATGTGGCCACACTAATACTATGGATAATGTGGCCACACTAACACTATGGATCATGTGGCCACACTAATACTATGGATAATGTGGCCACACTAACACTATGGATCATGTGGCCACACTAATACTATGGATAATGTGGCCACACTAACACTATGGATAATGTGGCCACACTAACACTATGGATCATGTGGCCACACTAATACTATGGATCATGTGGCCACACTAACACTATGGATAATGTGGCCACACTAATACTGGTAATGTGGCCTCCCTTTTTTGTAAGTGGATCTAAGTGGCATTATTGATGATGTGACCCTGTAGTGTGGCCCTGTGGCCTGGTCCTGTGGTGTTGCCCTGTAATGTTGGTCTGTGGTGTGGCCCTGGGATATGGCCCTGTGCTGTGGCCCCTGTGATTTGGCTCTGTGATGTGGCCCTGTGCTGTCGCCCTGTGATATGGTCTTGTGGTGTGGCCCTGTGGTGTGGCCCTGTGGTGTGGCCCTGGTATCTGGCCCGAGTATTGAACACTTTTTGTGGGTCAGGTTAAATTTTTCCGTGTGAGTATCATATTACGGTTGACGCCCAGATTGTCTTCTCTCTCTCTCTCTCTCTCTCTCTCTCTCCTTCCTTCCCTCCTTCCTTCCCTCTCCTTGCTTCTTTCTTACTCTCTCTTCTTCATTTTCTCCGTCCTTCCCTCCTTCCTTCTCTCCCTTGCTCCTCTCTCTCTCTCCTCTCTCTCTCTCTCTCCTCCTTGCTTCTTTCTTTCTCTCCCTCCCTCCCTCCCTCCCTCCCTCCCTCCTTCCTTCCTTCCTTCCTTCCTTCCTTCCTTCCTTCCTTCGTTCATTCTCTTTCACTCCTACTTACTTACATAACTCCCTTCCTTGCTTCCTTCCTTCCTTCTCTCTCCCTCCTTCCCTCCTAATAGTGCCTCAGATGGGGTGGCTGGACAACTCCCTCCCTCCCTCAACACACACACACACACACACACACACATACATCAGAGAGGTGTTTAACGTATACATATGTGTAAGTATAACATCCATGACTACAGCTGTATTAAATATATCTTCACTACACCTTAAGAACAGAGTGTATTACAGTGACCAAACTCATTATATACTCACTAAGACAACTCCTTAACACCCATAGGTTAGGTTAGGTTAGGTTAGGTGTTGGTAAGAGTATAACCAAGCATAAATTGGTACCTGTGTGTGTTAGGTAGAGGGGAGGGCTGTGGTCGCCAACCCTCAGACTATAAATAACATCATTAATATCAAACACAGAACACACATGCTAGAACACTATACACCTATACCTCATTTATCATGCCTCGTATATCAATGTTATTATATCATGGTCACTATATCATCTCTAAGTTATTTTCCTTATATATAACACGGATCTATATAAATGTTTCTGGTTATAACGTTAAAGTTGTTATAGGTTGTGGTAGGGAATAACAACTCGGTGTCTATATGGAAGTGTTGTAGCTTCGTCAGGTAAACCCGGTGTAGCTTCGTCAGGTAAACCCGGTGTAGCTTCGTCAGGTAAACCCGGTGTAGCTTCGTCAGGTAAAGTCTAGGTGAAGGTGTTATCTTATTAACCTGTTGTGTTGTTGATGAGGGCTATTTTTTTTGTACTGGCATTGTTTATCAGGGAGACGGTGGGGAGGTGTGGTGGTAGTGGTGGTAGTGGTCACAGGAGTAGGGTAGTAGCGTGGTCTGGTTGGTGGTCTGGGTGAGGATATCAGATAAGAATCCTTCAGGACACCTTTTCCTACTACCTAGAAGAGCCCATCCACCCATCTCCCCCCTTCCCCTCCCCTCCCTTCCCCTACCACCACCACCACCATCAGGAGGAGCCACTCGTGATTCAGTTGGCCTTGAGCCTTATCTCTACGCCCACACGTGACACTGGCCACCCACGCCCACCAACACGTGACACTGGCCACCCACACCCACCCACATAACATTGTGTGATGGAGAAGGAGTGATGGTGGTGAAGAATAGTGAGGGAGAAGGAGGAGTGGTGTTGGCGTGCTGATGTTTGTGAGGGAGAATGAGGGAGAAGGAGCCCAAGGTCGCCCCCTCCCTTCCTTCCTCTCCCTGGCTATGTCTACTCCCTGCTGCCCTTTGTAGTAACCTGGCGATGGTCTCAGAAGCGTGTAACTTCTACTAAATGTCTGGACGATAAGACAGCTCCTCTTCCTGCTGTGTTGTAGGGAAGCTCACGAGCCACACCCCTCCCCACCCTGCTTTATTTCACCTGATGGTTTAAATAATCTTTATTTACGTATAAGGAAAGTACTTTATTAACTCGTGGTGACCTTGGCAATAACATCCTCTTGTCCGTGAAGCCGAGATATTATTGTCAACATGGCAGGGTATTTACTTCGTGAGGAACTAACGTATACGTCGACCAGGGTGTTGTTTCCTTGTGTGGTAGCGTACGTCACTCACTCCCACCCTCACTTGACCTCTCCTTTATTCCCGCCTTTTTCATTACTTAATCTTACCTTTTGTGATTTACCTGGACGCGCCCTCATTAGTCACTTGTTTGTTATTCCTGTTCGTTATTAGATTATCAGGTAAAATAAACCACCACATAAGACCCTAATCACCATAATCATCATAATTACTCGCCTTATCATTAACCATTGTCAAAAAAATATATATAATTCAACACATATTTACCCTCACTGGCAACTCACATCTAACCAACAAGGTAAACAATGACTCGGCAAATAATAACGATGGTGGAAACTTCAAAGGGGAAAAACATATTTAAATTGTCTTTTTTCTTCTTTATTTGTTTACACAGCATGGAGGTAAATAAAGACCTATACTTACTGTTATATGAAGTACGGTATGGTAGGAAGTCTTGACTGTATACGGATTTAACACACAAATAACTGTTGTCGTATCTGACTCTGATGTCTTGTGAAATACTAAGTCGACGATGTGTGGTGAGGAGGAGGAGGAGGAGGGGAGAGGATGATGATGATGATAAGGAGGAAGAGAAGAAGGAGGAATAAGAAGAGGAGGAGAAGAGGAAGGGTGGAGAAAGAGGGAGAGACTAAAAAGGATTGGTTTAACTTCTGAATTGAAGGCCCAAGTATAGGAGAAGAGGAGGAAGGAGAGGAGAAGAAAAGTAGGAGGAGGAGGAGGAAGGAAAATAAGAAGAAGAAGGAGGAAGAGGAAAATGGAACGGTAGTGAGGGATAGGGTTAAAAATAAGTTAATTAACTTGACATCTCAGGTGTGATGATAAAGGTGTTTGTCCACAAGGTAAACTACACAGCCTGACGAGTGTCCACGGCAGCGAGTCTTGAATCACTCAGAGCAGGTCGTGTCCTTACAAGACCACACCTGTACCCTAACAAGACCACACCTGTACCCTCACAAGACCACACCTGTACCCTCACAAGACCACACCTGTACCCTCACAAGACCACACCTGTACCCTCACAAGACCACACCCACCACAAGACCACACCTGTACCCTCACAAGACCACACCTGTACCCCCACAAGACCACCTGTACTCACAAGACCACACCTGTACCCTCAAGACCACACCTGTACCTCACAAGACCACACATGTACCCTCACAAGACCACACCTGTACCCTCACAAGACCACACCTGGCCCTCACAAGACCACACCTGTACCCTCACAAGACCACACCTGTACCCTCACAAGACCACACCTGTACCCTCACAAGACCACACCTGTACCCTAACAAGACCACACCTGTACCCTCACAAGACCACACCTGTACCCTCACAAGACCACACCTGTACCCTCACAAGACCACACCTGTACCCTCACAAGACCACACCTGTACCCTCACAAGACCACACCTGTACCCTCACAAGACCACACATGTACCCTCACAAGACCACACCTGTACCCTCACAAGACCACACATGTACCCTCACAAGACCACACCTGTACCCTCACAAGACCACACCTGTACCCTCATTTGACAGAACAGAACAGGTAGATGCTTGTAAACCATAAACAGAAATCTCACTTAACTGAATAAGTCATCCTGTTGAAAGTCTTATTCCCTCAAGCTTAACCTAACTGTTCCTCTGTTCGGCCAGGTAAACATACAACCTGCTAGGGTATGTGTTGTACCACCGTCTCTTAATTTACTAATAATATCCAGGTTCAAGGAGTAACCCAAAAAAAAAAAGTGAAGTAAATCAAAAGGGAATAAAAATAAATTAAGTAAACCCTTAAGAATTTAATTAATTAAATATTAACACAATAAAGAGCCTCGTAGGCTGTCACAACAAATTGATTAATAATCGAAACCTTTAAGACACAAATGATACTAAACATCGAAACATCAAAAGAATAAAAATAAAGCATTGGATTACGTTAACACTGCATAAACATATAAAAACTATCACTGAAATTAACTAACGTGAAACAACACTGAATTACTTAAATGTAACTAAGCAAACACTGATGGACACATAAGAGACATAAATAGGTACTCGCATAGATATACCACATTGGTGGCGACAGGAACAACACAGGAATAAAATGTAGTAAAAGTAACAGGTGACGAGTGTCACTCAAAAGAACGTGAACTGGATGACAAGGAGGACTGGACTGCCCTCCGTCAGTTGGTGACTCCTATATATATGGCCTTTTCCCACCTGTGCCACCCGCCGGTGGGTCGTTTAACGATGCAGATGGTCGTTAGAGAACAAAGAATGCTTGTTACAATACTAAATGAAGAAATAAGATGGGCTTGAACAAATAATAACAGTTAAAACCTTAACAGCACAGGGTAAGGTGACTAGATTATATAATAGTAAATATAACACATCATTACAGGAATAATATGGAACAACATGGCGTGTCTTTCTCACCGACCTGGCACCCTTATTCTCATCCTCCCCACTTCAACACTTTATAAACTCATTGTTGTTGCTTTATAATAACCTCTAGTTTATAATCACACAGAGGAAAAGCCCTAAACTACATCCTATTGAAGTCATTAAGGTGGCATAGGGGTCAGAGAGAGAATGGTAGGGATAAAATTTAATGTATGTGTCGATGGAGGATAGGAAGGAAAAGAGGGGAACTAATGTATGTAAACATATGGCGGCCATGTTTGATTTTTTCCCCAGGAGGAACAAGAGTTAACTACATAGAAACTATTGAATAAACAT
>NW_024744217.1:0-10585 GCF_018991925.1 Homarus americanus | reverse complement strand
AAAGGCCCTGGTTGAGTATAACAAAGCCACCCTCATCGAATATTACAAAGTCCCGTGATCATGTATAACAAAGTCCCCTGATCGAGTATAACAAAGTCCCCTGGTCGAGGAAAACAAATCCCCTTTGTTATGGTCGACCAGTGGCCTTTGTTATACTCGATCAGTGGGCTTTGTTATATTCGATTAGGTGACTTTGTTATACTCGATGAGGGGCATTTGTTATACTTGATTAGGGGGATTTGTTATACTAAATCAGGGGCTTTTTTTATACTCGAACCAGGGGAATTAGGTATACTCGATCATGAGAATTTGTTATACTCGATCAGGGCCTTTAATATACCGAATTGTGGGTTTGATATATCTTCGATCAGGACTTTGTTACACCCAGTCAGGAGCCATTATGAATTTCGATCAGGGGACTCTCGTTATACCTCGATAAGGGACTCTTGTTATACTCGATCAGGGGGCTTGTTTTCGATCAAGGGACTTTGTTATACTCCGTCAGGTCTTTTGGTATACCCATTAGGGGCCTTGGTAATACTGAATAGGGTCTTTGTAAAACCTCGATCAGGGACTTTGTTATACTGACCAGGACTTTGTTTTACCTTTGATCAGGGCTTTGATATACCTGGATCAGGGACTTGCCGTTTTTACTCGATGGGGGGACTTTGTTATTCTCGATGATTGGGCTTTGTTATACTCGAACAGGGGACTTTGTTATACTCGACCAGGGTCCTTTGTTATGGTCGACCAGAGGCCTTTGTTATACTCGATCAGGGGGCTTTGTTATATTCGAATTGGTGACTTTGTTATACTCGATGAGGGGCATTTGTTATACTTGATTAGGGGGATTTGTTATACTAAATCAGGGGCTTTTTTATACTCGAACCAGGGGAATTAGGTATACTCGATCATGAGAATTTGTTATACTCGATCAGGGCCTTTAATATACTCGACGAGGGGGGTTTGATATACTCGATCAGGGGACTTTGTTACACTCAGTCAGGGAGCTTTATTATACTCGATCAGGGGACTTTGTTATACTCGATAAGGGGACTTTGTTATACTCGATCAGGGGGCTTTGTTTTCCTCGATCAAGGGACTTTGTTATACTCCATGAGGGTCTTTGGTATACTCCATTAGGGGCCTTTGTAATACTCGAAAAGGGGTCTTTGTTAAACTCGATCAGGGGACTTTGTTATTCTTGATCAGGGGACTTTGTATTATTCGACCAGGGGACTTTGTTTTATTCTACCAGGGGAGTTTGTTATACTCGATCAGGGGCCTTTGTTATACTCGATCAGGGGACATTAGTATACTCGACCAGGGAACTTTCTTATACACGATCAGGGGATATGTTATACTCGATCAGGGGATGTGATATACTCGATCACGTGACTTTGTTTTACTCGATTAGGAGGCTTTGTTGTACTCAACTGGGGGCTTTGTTATACACGACCAGGGAACTTTGTTATGCTCGACCAGGGGACTTTGTTATACGCGACCAGGGGACTTTGTTATATTCGATGAGGGGACTTTGTTATATTCGATCAGAGGACTTTGTAATTCTCGATCAGGGGCCTTGGTTATACTCGACCAGGGGACTTTGTTATACTTGACCAGGGACTTCGTAAGCTATACCGACTGTGTGATAATGTTGTATACGACCAGATTTTGTTATACTCGATACACTCTGGTTATACCTGATCAGGTGACTTTGCTATACCTCGATCAGCCTTTGGTTATACCTGATCATGGGCCTTGTTATAATTCCAACCAGGACTTATTATACCTGATCAGGAATTTGTTATACTGATCAAGGACTTTGTTATACTCATCAGGCCTTGCATACCCATTAGCCTTGTGATAAATTTCCGAATAGGGGTCTTTGTTATACTCGATCAGGGGAATTTGTTATACTCGATCAAGGGACTTTGTTATACTCCATCAGGGTGTTTGGTATACTCCATTTGGGGCCTTTGTTATACTCGAATAGGGGTCTTTGTTATACTCGATCAGGGGACTTTGTTATACTTGATCAGGGGACTTTGTAATATTTCATCAGGGGGGCTTTGTTATACTCGATCAAGGGACTTTGTTTTACTCGATCTGGGGGCTTTGATTTCCTCGATCAGGGGACTTTGTTATACTCCATCAGGGTCTTTGTTATACTCCATTAGGGGCCTTTGTCATACTCGACCAGGGGACTTTGTTGTACTTGATCAGGGGACTTTGTAATATTCGATCAGGGGGGCTTTGTTATACTCGACCAGGGGCCTTTGTTATGCTCGATAAGGGGACTTTGTTATACTCGATCAGCCTTGTTATACCAGATCAGGACTATACTGACCAGACCTTGTTACACTCGATCAGGACTGTTATACCTGGCTTGAAAAAGCCCCTTGGTTATACCTCGATCAGGAACTTTGTTATACTTTAGGACGAGGTCCCTTTTGTTATGCTCGACCAGTGGCCTTTGTTATACTCGATCAAAGGGCTTTGTTATATTCGATTAGGGGACTTTGTTATACTCGATGAGGGGCATTTGTTATACTCGATCAAGGGCCAATGCTATACTCGATCAGGAGACTTTGTTAGACTCGATTAGGGGCCTTTGTTATACTCGATCACGGGACTTTGATGTACTCGATGACTGGACTTTGTTATACTCGATCAGGGGACTTTGTTATACTCGACCAGGGTCCTTTGTTATGCTCGACCAGTGGCCTTTGTTAAACTCGATCAAAGGGCTTTGTTATATTCGATTAGGGGACTTTGTTATACTCGATGAGGGGCATTTGTTATACTCGATCAAGGGCATTTGCTATACTCGATCAGGGGACTTTATTAGACTCGATTAGGGGCCTTTGTTATACTCAATCAGGGGACTTTGATGTACTCGATCATTGGGCTTTGTTATACTCGATCAGGGGCCTTTGTTATGCTCGATCAGGGGACTTATTTATACTCGATCAGGAGCCTTTGTTATACTCTATCAGGGGCTTTTGTTATACTCGAACCAGGGGAATTTGTTATACTCGATCATGAGACTTTGTTATACTCGATCAGGGCCTTTATTATGCTCGACCAGGGGGTTGTGATATACTCGATCAGGGGACTTTGTTATACTCGATAAGGGGGCTTTGTTATACTCGACCAGGGTGCTTTGTTGTGCTCGACCAGGGGACTTTGTTATACTCGATAAGGGGAATTTGTTATACACGATCAGGGGATTTTGTTATACTCGATCAGGGGCCTTTGTTATACTCGATCATGGGCCTTTTTTATACTCAACCAGGGGACTTTGTTATAATCGATCAGGGGAATTTGTTATACTCGACCAGGGGAGTTTGTTATACACGACCACGGAACTTTGTTATACTCAATCAGAGGACTTTGCTTTACTCGATCGGGGAACATTATTATTCGATCAGGGGGCCTTGTTACTCGATCAAGTGACTTTGTTACACTCAACCAGGAGACTTTGTTTTACTCGATCTGGGGGCTGTTTTATATTCGATCAGGGGACTTTATTATTCTCGATCGGGGAACATTGTTTTACTCGATTAGGGGCCTTTATTATACTCGATCAAGAGCGTTTGTTATACTCGATCAGAGGACTTTGTTATACTCGATCAGGGGACTCTATTATACTTGAGCAGGGGGCTTTGTTTATATCGACCAGGGGACGTTGTTATACTCCATCAGGGAACTTTGTTATACAGGAATCAGGGGATGTGTTACACTCGATCAGGGGACTTTGGTATACTCGATCAGGATGCTTTGTTATACTCAAGCGGGGGCCTTTGTTATACTGGATTAGGGGCTTTTGTTATACTCGTTCAAGGGACTTTGTTATTCTCGATCAGGGGGTCTTTGTTATACTCGATCAGGGGACTTTGTTTATATCGACCAGGGACTTTGTTATACCCATCAGGTCTTTGTGGTTATACCCATCAGGTGCCTTGTTATACTCATGACCAGGGACTTTCGTTATACTCGATCAGGAACTTTGTTATACTTGGATCAGGGACTTTGCACATTAGACTCTAGCTTTGTTATACCTTTAGACCAGGGCCTGCTGGGTGCTCGATAAGGACTTTTGCTATACTCGATCAGCTTGTTATACCGATCAGGACTTTGTTGAATAATTAGGGACTTTGTTATACTCGATCAGGACTTGCTTATACTGACTGTGGGCCTTGTTATTCTTGACCAGGAACTTTGTTATACTCGATTAGACTTCTTTATACTCGATGAGGAGGGCTTTTGATATACTCGACCAGGGCTTTGTTTTAATGATCATCAGGGCTTTTGATATACTCGATCAGACTTTGTTTCCACTGACAGAATTGTTATACTCGATGATTGGGCCTTTGTTATACCGATCAGGACCTTGTTGAATCAGATCAGGGTCCTTTGTTATGGTCGACCAGTGGCCTTTGTTATACTCGATCAGGGGGCTTTGTTATATTCGATTAGGTGACTTTGTTATACTCGATGAGGGGCATATGTTATACTCGATCAAGGCCTTTGCTATACTCGATCAGAGGACTTTGTTAGACTCGATTAGGGGCCTTTGTTATAATCGATCAGGAGACTTTGTTATACTTGATTATGGGGATTTGTTATACTAAATCAGGGGCTTTTGTTATACTTGAACCAGGGGAATTTGGTATACTCGATCATGAAAATTTGTTATACTCGATCAGGGCCTTTATTATACTCGACCAGGGGGGTTTGATATACTCGATCAGGGGACTTTGTTATACTCAGTCAGGGAGCTTTATTATACTCGATCAGGGGACTTTGTTATCCTCGATAAGGGGACTTTGTTATACTCGATCAGGGGCTTTGTTTTCCTCGATCAGGGGACTTTTGTTACTCCATCAGGGTCTTTGTTATACTCCATTAGGGGGCATTGTTATATACTCGAATAAGGTCTTTGTTATACTCGATCAGGGGACTTTGTTATACTTGATCAGGGGACTTTGTAATATTCGATGAGGGGGGCTTTGTTATACTCAACCAGGGCCCTTTGTTATGCTCGATAAGGGGACTTTGCTATACTCGATCAGGGGCCTTTGTTATACTCGATTAGGGTACATTACTATACTCGACCAGGAAACTTTGTTATACACGATCAAGGGATATGTTATACTCGATCAGGGGATGTGTTATACTCGATCAAGGGACTTTGTTATTCTCGATTAGGTGGCTTTCTTATACTCGACCAGGGGACTTTGTTTTACTCGACCAGGGGCGCTTGTTATACTCGATCAGGGGCCTTTGTTATACTCGATCAGGTGGTGTGATATACTCGATCACAGGACTTTGTTATACTCGATTAGGAGGCTTTGTTATACTCAACCGGGGGCTTTGTTATACACGACAAGGGAACTTTGTTATACTCGATCAGAGGACTTTGTTATAGTCGATCAGGGGACTTTGTTATTCTCGATCAGGGGCCTTGGTTATACTCGATCAGGGGACGGTGTTATACTCGACCAGGGGACTTTGTTATACGCGACCAGGGGACTTTGTTATACTCGATGAGGGGAATTTGTTATACTCGACTATTGGACTTTGTTATACTCGATAACAGGACTTTGTTATACTCGATCAGGGGAATTTGTTATACTGGATCAGGGGACTTTGTTATACTCGATCAGGGGGCTTTGTTATACGCAACTAGGGTACTTTGTTATACTCGATCAGGTGGTTTTGTTATACTCGCCCAGGGGTCTTTGTTGTGCTCGATCACGCGACTTTGTTATACTCGATCAGGGGCCTTTGATATACTCGATCAGGGGACTTTGTTATACTCGATCTGGGGGCTTTGTTTTCCTCAATAAAGGAAACTTTGTTATACGTGATCAGGGGACTTTGTTATGCTCCATTAGGGGCCTTTCTGTTATACTCGATTAGGGGGCTTTTTTCCTCGATCAGGGGACTTACAATTGCCACTCCATCAGGGTCTTTGTTATTCTCATTGGGGCGCTGATACATACTCGATCAGGGGACTTTGTTATTCTCGATCAGGGGCCTTGGTTATACTTGATCAGGGGAATTTGTATTATTCGGTCAGGGGGGCTTTCTTTTGCTCCACCAGGTAACTTTGTTATACACGATCAGGGGATGTGTTATACTCGATCAGGGGACTTTGTTATACTCAGTGAGGAGGCTTTGTTATACTCAACCCGGGGCCTTTGTTATACTCGATCAGGGGAATTTGTTATACTCGATCAGAGGATTTTGTTATACTCGATCAGGGGGCTTTGTTATACTCAACCAGGGGACTTTGTTATACTCGATCAGGTGACTTTGTTATATTCGACCAGGGGTCTTTGTTATGCTCGATCAGGGGACTTTGTTATACTCGATCAGGGGACTTTGTTATACTCGATTAGGGGAGGGCTTTGTTTTCCTCGATCAGGGGACTTTGTTATGCTCCATCAGGGTCTTCGTTATTCTACATTAGGGGCCTTTGTTATACTCGACCAGGGGACTTTGTTATTTTCGATCAGGGGACTTTGTTATACTTGATCAGGGGACTTTGTATTATTCGGTCAGGGGGGATTTGTTATGCTCGACCAGGGGCCTTTGTTATGCTAGATAAGGGGACTTTGTTATACTCGACCAGGGGACTTTGTTATACTTGATCAGGGAAATTTGTTATACTCGACCAGGGGACTTTGTAATACTTGATCAGGTGAATTTGTTATACTCGACCAAGGGACTTTGTTATACTCGATCAGGGGACATTACTATACTCGACAAGGGAACTTTTTTATACACGATCAGGGGATTTGTTATACTCGATTAGGGGATGTGTTATACTCGATCAGGGGACTTTGTTATACTCAGTCAGGAGGCTTTGTTATACTCAACCGGGGTCCTTTGTTATACTCGATCAGGGGAATTTGTTATACTCGATCAGGGGACTTTGTTATACACGATCAGGGGCTTTGTTATACTAAACCAGGGGACTTTGTAATACTCGATTAGGTGGTTTTGTTATACTCAACCAGGGGTCTTTGTTATGCTCGATCAGGGGACTTTGTTATCCTCGATCAGGAGCCTTTGTTATACTATATCAGGGGCTTTTGTTATACTCGAACCAGGGGAATTTGTTATTCTCGATCATGAGACCTTGTTATACTCGATCAGGGACTGTTATACACGATGGGGGGCTTTGTTATATACTCGACCATGTGGTGCTTTATTTGTTCTCGATCAGGGGACTTTGTTATACTCGATCAGGGGCCTTTGTTATACTCGATCATGGGCCTTTGTTATACTCTACCAGGGGACTTTGTTATACTCGATCAGGGGAATTTGTTGTACTCGACCAGGGGACTTTGATATACTCGATCAGGGGAATTTGTTATACTCGACCAGGGGACTTTGTTATTCACGACCAGGGAACTTTGTTTTACTCGATCAGAGGACTTTGTTATACTCGATCGGGGGACTTTGTTTTACTCGATTAGGGGGCTTTGTTATACTCGATCAAGGGACTCTGTTATACTCGACCAGGGGACTTTGTTTTACTCGATGAGGCAACTGTTTTCTATTCGATCAGGGGACTTTGTTATACTCGATTAGGGGCATTTATTATACTCGATCAAGGGCCTTTGTTATACTCGATCGGCGGACTTTGTTATACTCGATTAGGGGACTTTGTTATACTTGAGCAGGGGACTTTGTTATACTCGATCAGGGGGCTTTATTATACTCGATGAGGGGACATTACTATACTCGACCAGGTAACTTTGTTATACACGATCAGGGGATATGTTTTACTCGATCAGGGAATGTGTTATACTCGATCAGGGGACTTTGCTATACTCGATCAGGATGCTTTGTTATACTCAACCGGGGGCCTTTGTTATCCTCGACCAGGGGACTTTGTTATACTCGATAAGGTGACTTTGTAATACTCGATCAGGGGACTTTGTTATACTCGACCAACGCCTTTGTTATGCTCGATAAGGGGACTTTGTTATACTCGATGAGGGTCCTTTGTTATACTCGATGAGGGGACATTACTATACTCGACCAGGGAACTTTGTTATACACGATCAGGGGATATGTTATACTCGATCAGGGGATGTGTTATACTCGATGAGGGGTCTTTGTTATACTCAGTCAGGAGGCTTTGTTATACTCAACCGGGAGCCTTTGTTATACTCGACCAGGGAACTTTGTTATATTCGATCAGAGGACTTTGTTATTCTCGATCAGGGGCCTTGGTTATACTCGACCAGTGGACTTTGTTATACTCGACCAGGGGACTTTGTTATACTCGATCAGGGGACTTTGTTATACTCGATCAGGGGAATTTGTAATAATCGATCAAGGGCCTTTGTCATAATCGATCAGGGGACTTTGTTATACTCAATCATGGGCCATTGTTATACTCATCCAGGGGAAATGTTATACTCGATAAGAGGAATTTGTTATACTCGACCAGGGAACTTTGTTATACTCGATCAGGGGAATTTGTTATACTCGACCAGGGGACTTTGTTATACACGACCATTGGACTTTGTTATATTCGATCAGAGGACTTTAGTATACTCGATCGGGGGACTTTGTTATACTAGATCAGGGGGCTTTGTTATACTTGATCAAGGGCCTCTGTTGTACCCGATCAGTGGACTTTGTTATACTCGAGCAGAGGACTTTGGTATACTCGATCAGGGGACTTTGTTATACTCAAACAGGGGACTTTGTTATACTCGATCAGGGGGCTTTGTTATACTCGATCAGGGGATATTACTATACTCGACCAGGGAACTTTGTTATACACGATCAGGGGATATGTTATACTCTATCAGGGGATGTGTTATACTCGATCAGGGGACTTTGTTATACTCGATCAGGAGGCTTTGTTACACTCAACCGGGGGCCTTTGTTTTACTCGATCAGGGGCCTTTGTTATGCTCGATCAAGGGACTTTGTTATACTCGATCAGGGGACTTTGGTATACTCGATCATGGGGCTTTGTTTTCCTCGATCAGGGGACTTTGTTATACTCCATCAGGGTCAGTGTTATCCTCCATCAGGGGCCTTTGTTATACTCGACCAGGGCTCTTTGTTATACTCGATCAGGGGACTTTGTTATACTTGAAAGGGGACTTTGTAATATTCGATCAGGGGGGCTTTGATATACTCGATCAGGGGACTTTGTTATACTCGACCAGGGGACTTTGTTATACTCGATCAGAGGGCTTTGATATACTCGATCAGGGGACTTTGTTATACTCGACCAGGATCCTTTGTTATGGTCGACCAGTGGCCTTTGTTATACTCGATCAGGGGGCTTTGTTATATTCGATTAGGTGACTTTGTTATACTCGATGAGGGGCATTTGTTATATTCGATCAAGGGCCTTTGCTATACTCGATCAGGGGACTTTGTTAGACTCGATTAGGGGTCTTTGTTATAATCGATCAGGGGAATTTGCTACACTCGATTAGGGGGATTTGTTATACTATATCAGGGGCTTTTGTTATAATCGAACCAGGGGAATTTGGTATACGCGATTAAGAGAATTTGGTATAGTCGATCAGGGCCTTTATTATACTCGACCAGGGGGTTTTGATATACTCGATTAGGGGACTTTGTTATACTCGGTCAGGGAGCTTTATTATACTCGATCAGGAGACTTTGTTATACTCAATAAGGGGACTTTGTTATACTCGATCAGGGGGCTTTGTTTTGATCGATCAGGGGACTTTGTTTACTCCATCAGGGTCTTTGTTATACTCCATTAGGGGCATTTGTTATACTCGAATAGGGGTCTTTGTTAGCATGCTTCGATCGGGGTTACTATACTCGACCAAAAGACTTTAACACTTTGATCAAGGGATATGTTATACTCGATCAAGGGGATGTGAGTATACTCGATCAAGGGGACTTTGTTATTTCTCGATTGGCTTTCTTATACTCAACCGGGGCCTTTGTTATTCTCGATTAGAGACTTTGTTATACTGATCAGAAGAGGACTTTGTAATACTTTCGATCAAAGGGGGCTTTGTTATACTCAACCACGAAAACTTTGTTATACATGATAGGTGAAACTGTTATACTCAACCAGGGTCCTTTGTTATGCTCGATAAGGGGACTTTGCTATAGTCGATCAGGGGCCTTTCTTATACTCGATCAGAGGACATTACTATACTCGACCAGGAAAGTTTGTTATACACGATCAAGGGATATGTTATACTCGATCAGGGGATGTGATATACTCGATCACAGGACTTTGTTATACTCGATTAGGAGGCTTTGTTATACTCAACCGGGGGCTTTGTTAAACACGACCAGGGAACTTTGTTATACTCGATCAGAGGACTTTGTTATATTCGATCAGGGGACTTTGTTATTCTCGATCAGGGGCCTTGGTTATACTCGACCAGGGGACTGTTATACTCGACCAGGGGACTTTGTTATACGCGACCAGGGGACTTTGTTATACTCGATGAGGGGAATTTGTTATACTCGACTATTGGACTTTGTTATACTCGATAACAGGACTTTGTTATACTCGATCAGGGGAATTTGTTATACTGGATCAGGG
>NW_024744216.1:0-62313 GCF_018991925.1 Homarus americanus | reverse complement strand
CTGACACTCCCACGTGCCGCTGACGCTGCCAGTTGCACCCCAGACACTCCCCAGGTGCACCTCCGGCCTCCCAGGTACACCGCAGGCGCTCCTGGTGCACCTCCTGACCTCCCAGGTGCACCTCTGACCTCCCAGGTGCAGCGGCCTCCTGGTGCTCCACTGACTTCAGCAATGCACCTCTGACCTCCCAGGTGCAGCTGACACTGCCAGTTACACCCCAGACTCTCAGGCCTCCGACACTCCCAGGTGCACCTCTGACACTCCCAGAGACACCTCAGACACTCCCAGGTACACCCCAGATACTCAGGTACACCCCAGACACTCCCAGGCCACACCTCTGGCCTCCCAGGTACACCTCTGACACTCCCACAGTGCGTGACGTTCCCATGTACACCTCTGACAGTCCCAGGTACCTCCATTCCAGGTACCTCCTGACACTCCCAGTACACACCTTTGACACTCCCAGGTGTTATCACTGACATTCCCTGGTACACCTCTGGCCTCCCAGGTACACCCGCTGACACTGCCAGGTACACCTCCGACACTCCCAGGTACACACTCCGGCTCTCCCAGGTACAGTTCTCACGATCCCAGGTGCCCTCCGACACTCCCAGATTAGAGCCTCTGACACTCCCCGGGTGCCTCTGACAATCCCGGGCCTTCCTGTGACATCCCAGAGCCTCCGACACTCCCAGGTACACCTCCAGCCTTCCCAGGTACACTCCGATATTCACAGGTACACCTCCACGATATTCCCAGGTACACCTCCGATACTCCCAGGTACACCTTTGAGACTCCCAGGTACCTCTGACACTGCCAGGTACACCTCTGACAATCCCAGACCTCCACTGGCCCATTCCCTGGTACACCTCTGGCTTGCTCCCAGGTACGTCCAGCCCTCCCAGATACCTGTGACACTCCCAGGTACATCTCACAGCCTCCCAGGTACACACCTCTCACACACTCCCAGGTGCCTCCACTCCCTGATGCACCTCCTAACTTACACTTGGATTGCCGCTGACGCTCCTGGGTGCACCGCTGACACTGCCAGTTACGCATCAGACGCACCGCCAGGTACACCTCCAGACACTGCCAGGTGCACCTCAGACCTCCCAGGGCCGCCTCAGACACTCCAAAGGTGGCACTCTGACACTCCCAGTGCCTCCTGACCTCCTGGGCACTCCTGACACTCCCCAGGTGCCCTCCAGACACTCCCAGGTGCACCTCTGACACTCCCAAGTGCCTCTGACGCCAGGTGCCTCCTGAGCCTCCCAGGTGCACAGCTGACACTCCCAGGTGCACCTCTGAGCACTCCCAGGTGCCTCTGACACTCCCCGTCTCCACTGACGTTCCACCAGTGCACTCCTGACATTCCCTGGGTGCGTCCGACACTCCCAGATACCTCCTGACCTCAGATTACCTCCGACCTCCCCGGTGCACCTCTGACACTCCCAGGTGCCACACCCTCTGACACTCCAAGGTGCCCTCCTGGCCTCCCAGGTACCGTCAGAGCCTCCCAGATACACCTCTGACCTCCCAGGTGCATCTATAACACTCCCAGGTACACCCTCCGACTCTCCCAGGTACACTTCTCACACCTCCCAGTACACCTCCACGACACTCCAGGTGCCTCTGACACTCCTTGCAGGTGCACCTCCTGCCCACTCCAGGGCGCACCACAGGCTTGCCAGGTGCACCTCCTGGGCAATCCCAGGTACTCCTGTGAGCCTCCCAGGTGTTTTCAGACACTCCCCAGTGCACCTCTGACACTCCCGGGTTACCTCCGATATTCCCCAGTTACACCTCCGATATTCCCAGGTACACCTTTGGAACTCGCAAATTATCACTGGTACTCCCTGGTACACCTCCCCAGGCATTCCAGTTACACCCTCCGACACCCAGTTACACCTGGCCTCCAGGTACACCTCCTGACACTCCTGAGTGCTCCTCTGTCCTCCTGATACACCTCCTAACACTCCCAGGTGCACTGACACTCCCACGTACACCGCTGACACTGCCAGTTATACACCAGGCACTGCCAGGTACACCTCACACACACACACCAGGTAGACCTCCAGACACTCCAGGTACACGCCTCGGGCACTCCCAGGTGCCTCTGACCAGGTACACTCCTGGGTACTCCTCTATTACTCGCTGATACACCTCCTAACACTCCCAGGTGCACCGCTGACACTCCCACATTGCCCGCTGGCCTGCCAGTTGAACTCCCAGGTACCTCCGACACTCCCAGGTACACCTCTGGCCTCCCTGGTGCACCTCTGACACTCCCAGGTGCACCTCTGACACTCCCAGACACACAGCACAGGCACTCCCGGGCACTCCACTGTGGCATTCCCTTGTGCACCTCTGACACTCCCAGGTACACCGCTGACACTGCCAGTTACACCCCAGACACTCTCAGGTACACCTCCGACACTCCAGGTACACCTCTGACACTCCCCGTCTCACACTGACATTCCTGGTACACCTCTGACATTCCTAGAGTGCACGTCCGACACTCCCAGATACACCTCTGACACTCCCAGGTATGCCTCCAGAGCCTCCCCGGTGCCTCTGACACTCCCAGGTGCCTCTGACACTCCCAGGGTGCACTAAGTCTCCATATAACAGATTTCTCTTCTAATCCGATAAGCAATACATGTCTTTACACCGCTGTCTGCTGCCAGTGGCACCTCTGACACTCCATTTACCTCCGACACTCCCAGGTACACCCTGACCTCCCAGTTGCCCCACTGACACCCCTGGTGCACCCCTGACACTCCCAGGTACTCACTGACACTCCCAGGTAAACCCCAGACACTCCTAGGTACCCAGACACTCCACATTGTGCACTTCTCCACACTCGCAAGTACACCTCCCCCCTCCCAGGTACCTCTGACCTTCCACGTACATTCTGACACTCCAGGTACACCTCTGCCTCCCAGGGTACCTCCAGGCTCCCAGGTACACCTCTGACACTCCCAGGTACTTCACTGACATTCCCTGGTACACCTCTGACACTCCGAAGAACACGTCCAACACTCACAGATGATCCTCTGACAGTTCCAGGTATCCTGTCACTCCCAGGTACACCTCTGTCATTCCCAGATACACCTCTGGCTCCCAGGTACACCTCCGTACTGCCAGGTACACCTCTGACACCTCCCAGGTACACCTCTGACACTCCTAGGTACTCCTCTGTCTCTCCCTGATACACCTCTAACACTCCCAGGTACCGCCCGACACTGTCAGGCCTCCAGCCACTGCCAGGTACACCTCGAACCACTGCCAGGTGCACCTCAGACACTCCCAGGTACACCTCAGACACTCCCAAGGTTGCACCTCTGAGCACTCCCAAGTGCACCTTTGGACACTCCCAGGCACACCTCTGACTTCCCAGGTACACCTCGGCCTCCCAGAGCCTTCTGACCTCCCACATGCACCTCCGGCCTCCCAGGTACACCTCCGACCTCCCAGGTAAAATTCTCACAGTCCCAGGTACACCTCAACTCCCAGGGTACAACTCCGACTCCCAGGTAAACCTCCCGTACTCCTAGGACACCTCCCCAGCCTCCCAGGTACGCCTCTGACCCCTCCTAGGTATTCTCCTGGGTACATCTCTGACTCCCAGGTACCTCAGACACTCCCTGGTACACCTCTGACACTCCCAGGTACACCTCTTTCCTCCTTGGTTCTCCTGGCCTCCCAGGTACACCTCAGACATTCCCAGGTACACCTCTGACACTCCTAGAGTGCTCCTCTGTCACTCTCTGATACACCTCCTGCTCCCAGGTGCCCGTACCTCCCAGGTACTGCTTGTGCTGAACGCCTGCCAGTTATGCAAGACACTCAAGGTGCACCTCCTGAACCTCCCAGGCATGCCTCTGACCTCCCAGGTACACCTGAGACACTCCCAGGTACCTCTGGCATCTCCAGGTGCCTCTGACAATCCCAGTGCACCTCTGGCCTCCCAGGTACACCTCCGACACTAGTACCTTCGGACATCCAGGTACACTTCTCACACTCCCAGGTCCACCACCGACACTCCCTGGTGCACCCCTGCCACTCCCAGGTGCTCACTGACACTCTGGGTAAACCCAGACACTCCCAGGTTTAAGCTTACTCCCAGGTGCACTTCTCACACTCGCAAGTACGTCCCACTCAGGTACACCTCTGGCCTCCAAGGTACACCTCTGCACTCTTGGTACTCCTCTGTCACTCCTGATACACCTCCTAACCTCCCAGGTGCACCGCTGAATGCTCTCAAGGTACACCGCTTGAACTGCCAGGTACACCTCAGACACTGCCAGGTACACCTCGAGCACTCCCAGGTACACCTCAGGCACTCCAGGTGCACTTTCTGACACTCCCAGGTGCACCTCTGACACTCCCAGCACCTCCAGGCACTCCCAGGTGCCTCACACTCCCAGTACACCTCTGACACTCCCAGGTACACCTCCGACACTCCCAGCTACCTCCAGACCTCCCAGGTACACTTCTTACACTCCCAGGTACACCTCCGGCCTCCGCTACACCTGTGACTCAGGTGCCTCCCAGGTTGCACCTCCGATGCTCCCAGGTACCTGTGACACTCCCAGGTTCTCTGACACTATTGGGTACTCCTCTGTCACTCCTGATACTCTCCCAGGTGCACCGCTTCAGTACTCCAGGTACACCGCTGACACTGCCAGGTACACCTCTAGAACACTGCCAGGTACACCTCAGGCCTCCAGGTACACCTCCGGCACTCCAAGGTGCACTTTCTGACACTCCCAAGTGCCTCTGGCCTCCCAGGTACCTTCTCCTCCCGTGCCTCTGATGCTCCGGTGCCTCAGGCATCCACTTCTTGCCTCAGGTGCTCCCAGGTACATGCCATCGTACCTCAGACACTCCCAGGTACACCTCTGGCCTCCCAGTGCCTCGCTTGCACTGGGCCTCTTAATCATCCCAGTGCTCTGGCCATACCATCCTAGGTGCTCACTGACATGGTGCAAACCAGGCATGGGTGCATCCCAGCCATCTGCACATGTCGTGCCTCCGACACTCCGGTACACCTCTGGCCTCCAGGTGCACTTTCTGGCCTCCCAGTGCACTCTGGGCACTCCCAGGTACACCTCCGACACTCCCAGGTACCATCTCCCAAGTACACCTCTCGACATCTAACTCTCTCAGACTGTGCCATACACTTAGAACACTCGGTGTTGCTCCCAGTTTCAGGCTCCCATCCCAGGTGCACCTCCGACACTGGTGCACCTCTGACTCCCAGGTACACCTCCCACTGGTACACCTCTGTCCTGGTACCCACCTGAGCACTCAGAACTCCCAGCATCCTGTTTGACACTCCCTGGGTGCTCCTGGCCTTGGGTACATTTGGACATCTCGTGGTGTGTCTGGTGCCTCACCTCCACTCCCAGCTACTGTCAGGCACTCAGTGGTGCCTCCCACCTCCAGGCATCATTTTGCTCGGTCACTCACAGGTACACCCTGTTGGGAACACCTCAGCCACTGCCAGGTACACCCCTCAGACACTGCCAGGTCACATCCCAGACACTCCCAGGTACACCTCAGCAGACACTCCCAGGTGCACCTCCTGACACTCCCAAGTGCACCTCTGACACTCCCAGGCACACCTCCTGACACTCTCCCAGGTACACCTCAGACACTCCCAGGTAAACCTCTTCACTCCCAGGTACCTCTGCACTCCCAGCCTCTGACACTCCCAGGTACACCTCCGGCCTCCCAGGTTCACCTCCGGCATCCCCAGTGCTTCTACTCCCAGGTACACCTCCGGCCTCCCAGGTACAACTCCGACACTCCCAGGTAAACCTCCGACACTCTCATGCACCTCTGACACTCCCAGTTCACACCTCCTGACCTCCCAGGGTATTCCTCTGACACTCCCTGGTTCATCTCTGACACTCCCAGGTACCTCAGACACTCCTGGTACCTCTGACCTCCCAGTTGCACCTCTGACATCCCTGTTCCTCTGACACTCCCTGGTACATCTCTGACACTCCAGGTACCTCAGACACTCCCTGGTACACCTCTGACACTCCCGGTGCCCTCTTTCACTCCCTGATCTCCCCTGACACTTCAGGTACACCTCGGACCTCCCAGGTACACCTCAGACACTCCCAGGTACACCTCTGACACTCCCAGGTACCTCAGACACTCTGGTGCACCTCTCCACTCCCAGGTACACCTCTCACACTCCAGGTACTCTGTGACATCCATGGTACTTCTCTGACCTCCCAGGTACACCTCAGGCACTCCCAGGTGCACCTCAGACACTCCCAGGTACACCTTAGACACTCCAGGCACACCTCTGACCTCCCAGGTACACGCTGACACTGCCAGGTATGCCTCAGACACTCCCAGGTACACCTCTGGCCTCCCAGGTACTCCTCTGACACTCCCAGGCACACCTCTGACACTCCCAGGTACACCGCTGTCAATCTCTAGGTACACCTCTGACCTCCATTGCACCTCCGACCTCCCAGGTGCACCCTGGCCTCCCAGTTACCCCACTGACCTCCTGGTGCACCCCTGAGCCTCCTAGGTTCACCTCTGACACTCCCAGGTACACCTCTGACACTCCTAGGTATTCCTTTGACACCCTGGTACACCTCTGACCTCCCAGGTGCACCTCAGACACTCCCTGGTACACCTCTAACACTCCCAGGTACCTCTTTCCTCCCTGGTTCTCCCATGGCACTCCCAGGTACACCTCAGACACTCCCAGGTACACCTCAGACACTCCCAGGTACACCTCCTGACACTCCCAGGTTTCAGACCAGTACCTAGGTGCACCTCACACTCCAGGTGACTCTCCACACTCCCAGGTACTCCTGTGACCTCCCTGGTACTTCTCTGACCTCCCAGGTACACCTCAGGCACTCCCAGGTACACCTCAGACACTCCCAGGTACTCCTCTGACACTCCCAAGCTACCTCTGACACTCCCAGGTACACCGCTGTCACTGCCAGGTACACCTCGACACTCCATTACACCTCCGGCACTCCCAGGTACACCCCTGGCCTCCCAGTTGCCCCACTGACCCCCTGGTGCACCCTGGCCTCCCAGGTGCTCCACTGACCTCCCAGGTAAACCCAGACCCTCCTAGGTACACCCCAGACACTCCATGTACACTTCTCACACTCCTAAGTTCACCTCCCCACCTCCCAGGTACACCTCTGACCTCCCACGTACACCTCTGACACTCAGGTCACCTCTGAGCCTCCCAGGTACACCTCTGAAACTCCAGGTACACCTCTGACCTCCCAGGTGCTTCACTGACATTCCTGGTACACCTCTGACACTCCGAAGAACGTCCAACACTCCACAGATATACCTCTGACAGTTCAGGTACATCTCTGTCACTCCCAGGTACACCTCTGTCACTTCCCAGATACACCTCTGAAACTCCCAGGTACATCCGTGCAGGGCCTCCACGCTGACGCCAATCAGGTACACCTCAGCCACTGCCAGGTACACCTCAGACACTGCCAGGTTACACCTCAGACACTCCCAGGTACACCTCAGACACTCCAAGTGCACCTCTGACACTCCCAAGTGCCTTTGACACTCAGGCACACCTCTGACACTCCCAGGTTACCTCTGACCTCCCAAGTACACCTCTGACACTCCACGTACACCTCCGACACTCCCAGGTAACCTCCGACACTCCCAGGTTACCAGCTCCGACCTCCCAGGTAAACCTCCACGACTCCTAGGTACACACCTCTGACACTCCCAGGTACACCTCCGAGCACTCCTGGGTATTCCTCTGACCTCCCTGGTTTGCATCTCTGCCTCCCAGGTACACTTCAGACCTCCCTGGTACACCTCTGACCTCCCAGGTACACCTCTTTCCACTCCTTGGTTATCCCCTGGCACTCCCAGGTACACCTCCAAGACATTCCCAGGTACACCTCCTGACACTCCTAGGTACTCCTCTGTCACTCTCTGATACACCTCTAACACTCCCAGGTGCACAGCTGACACTCCCAGGTACACCTCTGACCTGCCAGGTACACCTCAGACACTGCCAGGTATGCCTCAGACACTCCAAGGTGCACCTCTGAGCCTCCCAGGCACCTCTGACCTCCCAGGCACTCCTGACACTCAGGTGCACCTGAGACACTCCCAGGTACACCTCTGGCCTCCCAGGTCACCTCTGACAATCCCAAAAGCCTCTGACACTCCCAGGTACACCTCCAACACTTCCAGGTACACTTCCGAGCCTCCCAGGTACACTTCTTACACTCCCAGGTCCACCACCGACACTCCCAGGTACACCTCTGACACTCCCAGGTGCACCTCTGAGCCTCCAGTACACCTCTGACACTCCCAGGTACACCTCTGTCACTCCCAGGTACACCTCTGACATTCCCAGGTACACCACCGACACTCCCAGGTATACCTCTGACACTCCCAGGTGCACCTCAGACACTCCCAGGTACACCTCCAGTCCTCCAGGTGCACCTCTGACACTCCCAGGTACATCTGACATGCCCAGGTACACCCCAGCCTGTCAGGTACACCTCTGACACTCCCAGGTACTCCTGTGACACTCCCAGGTACACCTCCGACACTCCCAGGTACACCTCCGATACTCCCAGGTTTACACCTTTGAGACTCCGAGTGCTCCACTGACCTCCTGGTACACCTCTGACATTCCCAGTTACACCTCTGACACTCCCAGTTACACCCCTGACACTCCCTGGTATACCTCTGACACTCCCAGGTACACCTCTGATACTCCCAGTTAGACCTCTGACACTCCCAGGTAAACCTCCGATACTCCTAGGTACACCTCCGATTCTCCCAGGTACACCTCTGACACTCCCAGGTACTCCTCTGACACTCTTTGGTTCACCTCTGAGAACTCCCAGGTACACCTCGGCCTCCCTGGTGCACCTCCAGTATTCCCAGTGCACCTCCCGATATTAGAGCACCTCCGATACTCCCAGGTACACCTGAGACTCCCAGGTGCTTCAATGAGCCTCCTAGTATACCTCTGACATTCCCGGGTACTCCTCAGCCTCCCAGGTACACCTCTGATAATCCCAGGTACACCTCTGACACTCCCAGGTCACCTCCGATACTCCTAGGTACACCTCTGACACTCAAGTACCTCTGACACTCTAGGTATTCCTTTCACACACCCCTGGTACCTCAGACTCTCCCAGGTACTCCTCCTGACCTCAGGCACACCTCTGACACTCCAGGTACACCGCTGTCCTGCCAGGTACACTCCTGACACTCCATTTACACCTCCGACACTCCCAGGTACACCCCTGGCACTCCCAGTTACACCCCTGACCTCCCTGGTATTCCTCTGACACTCCCAGGTACCCTCTGATCTCCCAGTTAGACCTCCTGACACTCCCAGGTAAACCTCCGATGCTCCCAGGTACACCTCGATCTCCAGGTACCTCTGGCCTCCCAAGTGCTCCTCTGACACTCTTTGGTTCACCTCTGAGACTCCCAGGTACACCTCTGACACTCCCTGGTGCACCTCCGATATTCCCAGGTGCACCTCCGATATTCCCAGGCACACCTCCGATACTCCAGGTACACCTTTGAGACTCCCAGGTACTTCAAGCACTCCTGGTATACCTCTGACATTCCAGGTACTCCTCTGACCCTCCCAGGTTCCTCCGACTCCTAGGTACACCTCTGACCTCCCAAGTTACACCTCTGACACTCCTAAGTATTCCTTTGACACACCCTGGTACACCTCTGACACTCCAGGTGCACCTCAGACCTCCCTGGTACCCTCTAACACTCCCAGGTACACCTCTTTCCTCCCTGGTTCTCCCATGGCCTCCCAGGTACACCTCAGACACTCCCAGGTACCTCAGACACTCCCAGGTACACCTCTGACACTCCCAGGTACACCTCAGACACTCCCAGGTACCTCAGACACTCCAGGTACACCTCTGAAATCCCAGGTACACCTCTGAGCCTCCCAGGTACACCTCTGACACTCCTAGGTATTCCCTTCGACACACCCTGGTACACCTCCTGACACTCCCAGGTCACCCTCACACACCTCCCTGGTACACCTCTGCCTCCCAGTGCACCTCTTTCACTCCTGGTTCTCCCTGACACTCCCAGGTAGACCTCCAGACTAGTACCTCAGACACTCCCAGGTATACCTCCTGGCCTCCCAGGTACACCCTCAGACACTCCCTAGGTACACCTCTCACCTCCAAGGTACACCTCTCACACTCCCAGGTGCTCCTGTGACCTCCTGGTACTTCTCTGACACTCCAGGTCACCTCAGACACTCCCAGGTACCTCAGACACTCCCAGGTACTCCTCTGACACTCCCAGGCACACCTCTGGCCTCCCAGGTACACCGCTGTCACTGCCAGGTACACCTCTGACCTCCCTTTACACCTTCGACACTCCAGGTACACCCCTGACACTCCCAGGTACTCCACTGACTCCCTGGTGCACCCCTGACCTCCCAGGTATCACTGACCTCCCAGGTAAACCCCAGACCTCCCAGGTACACCCCAGACACTCCCAGGTACCTTCTCACACTCCAAATTACACCTCCCACACTCCCAGGTACACCTCTGACCTCCCAGGTACACCTCTAACACTCCCAGGTACCTGCTGACACTGCCAGGTACACCTCAGCCACTGCCAGGTACACCTCAGACACTGCCAGGTACACCTCAGACACTCCCAGGTACACCTCAGACACTCAAGGTGCAGCTCACAGCCTCCCAAGTGCACCTTTGACACTCCCAGGCACACCTCTGACCTCCCAGGTGCAGCTCAGACCTCCCAGGTACACCCGCTGACCTCCCAGGTACACCTCTGGCACTCCCAAGTGCACCTCTGACACTCCCAGGTACACCTCCGACCTCCCAGGTGCACCTCAGACTCCCAGGTAAAATTCTCAGTCCAGGTACACCTCCGACCTCCCAGGTACAACTCCGACACTCCCAGGTAAGCCTCCGATACTCCTAGGTACACCTCTGAGCCTCCAGTGCACCTCCTGACACTCCTAGGTATTCCTCTGACCTCCCTGGTACATCTGACACTCCCAGGTACACCTCAGACACTCCTGGTACACCTCTGAGCCTCCCAGGTACACCTCTTTCACTCCTTGGTTTCTCCCAGGCATTCCAGGTACACCTCAGACTCCCAGGTACACCTCTGACCCCTAGGTGCTCCTCTGTCACTCCCTGATGCACCTCTAACACTCCCAGGTGCACCATGGCCTCCCAGGTACACCTGACACTGCCAGTGCACCTCAGACACTGCTAGGTATGCCTCAGACACTCCAAGGTGCACCTCTGGCCTCCCAAGTGCACCTCTGACCTCCAGGCACACCTCTGACCTCCCAGGTACACCTGAGGCTGCTCAGTGCACCTCTGGCCTCCCAGGTACACCTCTGACCTCCCAAGTGCCTCCTGACACTCCCAGGTACACCTCCGACACTCCCAGGTACACCTCCGACACTCCCAGGTGCACTTCTTACCTCCCAGGTCCACCTCCGACACTTCCAGGTACACCTCGACACTCCCAGGTCCTCCTTGCTCCCAGGTGCCTCTGACACTCCCAAGTACACCCTCCTGAGCTTCTCCCAGGTGCACCTCTGTCACTCGGTACACCTCCAACATTCCAGGTACCACCTGGACACTCCCAGGTTACCTTCTCACACTCCCAGGTACCCTCTGACACTCCTAGGTACTCCTCTGTCACTCCCTGATACGTCTAACACTCCCAGGTACCTCTGACACTCCCAGGTACACCGCTGACACTGCCAGGTACACCTCAGACACTCCCAGGTACACCTCAGACACTCCCAGGTAGTCACTGACACTCCTGGTACACCTCTGATACTCCCAGGTACCTCCTGACCTCCCAGGTACACCCCAGACACTCCCAGGTGCACCTCCAGGACCTCCCAGACAGAGCTGTAGACCTCCCAGGTACACCTCAGACACTCCCAGGTACATCCTGACACTCCCAGGTACACTCTGCCCACTCCCAGGTACACCTCTGACACTCCCAGGTAGACCTCTGACCTCCCAGGTGCATTTCAGACCTCCCAGATACACCTCCTGACATTCCCAGGTACTCCTCTGACACCTCCCAGGTACACCTCAGACACTCCCAGGTACTCTGTGACACTCCCAGGTACCTCCGACACTCCCAGGTACACCCTCCGATACTCCGTTTGAGACTCGGGTACTCCACTGACCTCCTGGTACACCTCTGCATTCAGGTTACACCTCTGACCTCCCAGTTACACCTGACACTCCCTGGTATACCTCTGACACTCCCAGGTACCTCGATGCTCCCAGTTAGACCTCTGACACTCCCAGGTAAAGCCTCCCGATACTCCCAGGTACACCTCCGATTCTCCCAGGTACACCTCTGACACTCCCAGGTACTCCTCTGACCTCTTTGGTTCACCTCTGAGACTCCCAGGTACACCTCTGACACTCCTGGTTGCACCTCCGATGTTCAGGTGCACCTCCGATATTCAGGCACACCTCCGATACTCCCAGGTACACCTTTGAGACTCCCAGGTACTTCAATGAGCCTCCCTAGTATGCCTCTGACTTCAGGGTACTCCTCTGACACTCCCAGGTACACCTCTGATAATCCCAGGTACACCTCCTGACACTCCCAGGTCCACCTCCGTCTCCTAGGTACCTCCTGACACTCCCAAGTACACCTCCTGACCTCCCTAGGTACCTGTCACTCACCCTGGTACACCTCCAGACACTCCCAGGTACTCCTCTGACCTCCCAGGCACACCTCTAACACTCCAAGGTACACCGCTGTCTGCCAGGTACACCTCTGACCTCCATTACACCTCCGACACTCCCAGGTACACCCCTGACACTCCCAGTTACCCACTGACACTCCTGGGTGCACCCTGACCTCCCAGGTGCTCCACTGACCTCCCAGGTAAGCCCAGGACACTCCCTGGTTACACCCCAGACACTCCCATGTACCTTCTCACACTCGCAAATTACACCTCCCACACCTCCCAGGTACACCTCTGACCTCCCACACACCTCTGACCTCCCAGATACACCTCTGACACTCCCAGGTACACCTCTGAACTCCCAGGTGCACCTCTGACACTCCCAGGTGCTTCACTGACATTCCTCGGTACACCTCGACACTCCAGAGAACACGTCCAGCACTCACAGATATACCTCTGACAGTTCAGGTACATCTCTGTCACTCCCAGGTACACCTCTGACATTCCCAGATACCTCTGAAACCCAGGTACCTCCGATGCACTGCCAGGTACACCTCCTGGCACTCCCAGGTACACCTCTGACACTCCTAGGTGCTCCTCCCCGCCTCTCCCTGATACACCTCCTAGCACTCCCAAGTTCTGCATCCGTTACCCGCCTCAGCCACTGCCAGGTACACCTCAGACACTGCCAGGTGCACCTCAGACCTCCCAGGTACACCTCAGACCTCCAAGGTGCACCTCTGGCCTCCAAGTGCACCTTGGCCTCCCAGGCACACCTCTGACACTCCCAGGTACAGCTCAAACCTCCCAGGTACACCTTGACACTCCCAGGCCTCTGACATTCCAGTTACACCTCTGACACTCCCAGTTACACCCCTGACACTCCCTGGTACACCTCCGTGCTCCTAGGTCACCTCTGACTCCCAGGTACACCTCTGACACTCCTTGTTCACTCCTGACTCCTGGAACATCTCTGACCTCCCAGGTCCACCGCTGACACTCCCAGGTACACCGCTCCAGGCCTGCCAGGTACACCTCAGACACTGCCAGGTATGCCTCAGACACTCAGGTGCACCTCCTGACCTCCCAGGCACACCTCTGACCTCCCAGGTACACCTGAGACCTCCCAGGTACTCTGACACTCCCAGGTACACCTCTGACCTCCCAAGTGCACCTCTGACACTCCCAGGTACACCTCCGACACTCCCAGGTTGCACTTCGACACTCCCAGGTACACTTCTTACACTCCCAGGTCCACCACCGACACTCCCAGGTACACCTCGGCCTCCCGGTACACCTCTGGCCTCCCAGTGCCTCTGACACTCCCAGGTACCTCTGTCCTCCCAGGTGCACCTCCGACATTCCCAGGTGCACCCCAGACTCCCAGGTACACTTCTCACACTCCCAGGTACACCTCTGACACTCCTAGGTACTCCTCTGTCCTCCCTGATACACATCTAACCTCCCAGGTACCATGAACTCCCAGGTACACCGCTGACACTGCCAGGTACACCTCAGACACTGCCAGGTACACCTCAGACACTGCCAGGTACACCTCAGACACTCCCAGGTACACCTCAGTCACTCCAAGGTGCACCTCTGACACTCCCAGGTACATCTCTGACATGCCCAGGTACACCTCTGACACTGTCAGGTACACCTCTGACACTCCCAGGTACTCCTGTGACACTCCCAGGTACACCTCCGACACTCCCAGGTACACCTCCGATACTCCCAGGTACACCTTTGAGACTCCGAGGTACTCCACTGACACTCCTGGTACACCTCTGACATTCCCAGTTACACCTCTGACACTCCCAGTTACACCCTGACACTCCTGGTATACCTCTGACACTCCCAGGTACACCTCACACTCCCAGTTGGACCTCTGACACTCCCAGGTAAACCTCCGATACTCCCAGGTACACCTCCATTCTCCCAGGTACACCTCTGACACTCCCGTCTCCTCGACACTCTTTGTTCCTCGAGACTCCCAGGCCTCTGGCCTCCTGGTGCACCTCCGATATTCCCAGTGCACCTCCGATATTCCCAGGCACACCTCCGATACTCCCAGGTACACCTTTGAGACTCCCAGGTACTTCAATGACAATCCCTGGTATACCTCTGACATTCCAGGCACTCCTCTGACACTCCAGGTACCTCTGATAATCCCAGGTACACCTGGCCTCCCAGGTCCCCTCCGATACTCCTAGGTACACCTCTGACACTCCCAGGTACCTCTGACACTCCTAAGTATTCCTTTGACACACCCTGGTACCACCTCTGACCTCCCAGGTACTCCTCAGACACTCCCTGGTACACCTCCTAACCTCCCAGGTACACCTCTTTCACTCCCTGGTTCTCCAATGACCTCCAGGTACACCTCAGACACTCCCAGTGCCTCAGACACTCCCAGGTACACCTCTGAGCACTCCCAGGTACACCTCAGACACTCCCAGGTACACCTGAGACCTCCCAGGTACACCTCTGATAATCCCAGGTACAACTCCGACACTCCCAGGTAAACCTCCAATACTTCCTAGGTACACCTCTGACCTCCCAGGTACACCTCTGACACTCCTAGTATTCCTTTGACACACCCTGGTACACCTCTGACCTCCCAGGTACACCTCAGACACTCCTGGCCTCTCACTCCCAGTACACCTCTTTCTCCTGGTTCTCCAGCACTCCCAGGTACACCTCAGACACTCCCAGGTCACCTCTGACACTCCCAGGTACCCTCAGGCCTCCTAGGTACACCTCTCCCCTCCAGGTACACCTCTCACACTCCAGGTACTCCTGTGAGCTCCTGGTACTTCTCTGACACTCCCAGGTTCCTCAGACCTCCCAGGTACACCTCAGACACTCCCAGGCTCTCTGACCTCCCAGGCACCTCTGGCCTCCCAGGTACATCGCTGTCACTGGTACACCTCTGACACTCCATTAACACCTCCGACCTCCCAGGTACACCCTGAAACTCCCAGGTCTCAACTGACACTCCCTGGTGCACCCCTGCCTCCCAGGTACTCCACTGACCTCCCAGGTAAACTCCAGACACCTCCCAGGTACACCCCAGACACTCCCAGGTACACTTCTCACACTCACACGTACACCTCCCACACTCCCAGGTACAACTCTGACCTCCCACGTGCCTCTGACACTCCCAGGTACACCTCTGCCTCCCAGGTACCTCTGAAACTCCCAGGTACACCTCTGACACTCCAGGTACTTCACTGCATTCCTGGTACACCTCTGTCCTCCCAAGAACACGTCCAACACTCACGTATACCTCTGACAGTTCCAGGTACATCTCTTGACCTCCCAGGTAAACCTCCGATACTCCCAAGTACACCTCCGGTTCTCCCAGGTACACCTCCCAGCCTCCCAGGTACTCCTCTGCACTCTTTGGTTCCTCTGAGCTCCCAGGTACACCTCTGACACACCTGGTGCCTCCGATATTCCCAGGTACACATTCCGATATTCCCAGGCACACCTCCGGTACTCCCAGGTACACCTTTGAGACTCCCAGGTACTTCAATGGCCTCCCTCAGCCTCTGGCATTCCCAGGTACTCCTCTGACACTCCCAGGTACACCTCTGATAATCCCAGGTACACCTCTGAGCCTCCCAGGTCCACCTCTCCGATACTCCTAGGTACACCTCTGACCTCCCAGGTACACCTCTGACACTCCTAGGTATTACTTTGTGACACTCTGGTACACCTCTGACCTCCCAGGTACACCTCAGACACTCCCTGGTACACCTCTACCTCCCAGGTACACCTCTTTCACTCCTGGTTCTCCCACTTGACACTCCCAGGTGCACCTCAGACACTCAGGTACCTCAGACACTCCCAGGTACACCTCCCTACCCGTGCACCTCAACAACCTCCCAGGCCTTCAGACCTCCCAGGTACACCTCTGATATTCCAAGTACAACTCCCGCACTCCCAGGTAAACCTCTGATACTCTAGGTGACCTCTGACACTCCCAGGTACCTACTGACACTCCTATTCCTTTGACACACCCGGTACACCTCTGACACCCAGGTACACCTCAGACACTCCCTGGTACACCTCTAACACTCCCAGTACACCTCTTTCACTCCTGGTTCTCCCCATGGCCTCCCAGGTACACCTCAGACACTCCCAGGTACCTCACACACACTCCCAGGTACACCTCTGACACTCCCATGTGCACCTCAGACACTCCCTGGGTGCACCTCTCACACTCCAAGGTACACCTCTCACCTCCCAGGTACTCCTGTGACCTCCTGAGCACTCTGACCTCCCAGGTACACCTCAGACATTCCCAGGTACCTCAGACACTCCCAGGTACTTCTCCTGGCCTCCCAGGCACACCTCTGACCTCCCAGGTACACCACTGCACTGCCAGGTACACCTCTGACACTCCATTTACACCTCCGACCTCCCAGGTATAACCAATCCCAGGTACTCCACTGAGACCTCCTGGTGCACCCCCAGCCACCTTCAGGTACTCCACCGACACTCCCAGGTAAACCCAGACACTCTCAGGTACCCCAGACACTCCCAGTACACTTCTCCACACTCCGCAAATACACCTCCCACCTCCCAGGTACCTCTGACACTCCCAGGTACACCTCTGACACTCACCTCCCAGCCTCCCAGGTACACCTCCCAAAATGCCTCTGCCACTCCCAGGTACACCTCTGACACTCTAGGTATTCCTTTGACACCTGGTACACCTCTGGCTCTCCCAGGTACCTCCAGACACTCCCTGGTACCTCTAACACTCCCAGGTACACCTCTTTCACTCCTGGTTCTCCCCATGACACCCAGGTACCTCAGACACTCCCAGGTACCTCAGACACTCCCAGGTACACCTCCTGCCTCCCAGGTACACCTCAGACACTCCTGGTTAACCTCAGACACTCCCAGGTACACCTCTGATAATCCCAGGGACAACTCCGAGCTCCCAGGTAAACCTCCGATATTCCTAGGTACACCTCTGACACTCCCAGGTACACCTCTGGCCTCCTAGGTATTCCTTTGACACACCCTGGTACCTCTGACACTCCCAGGTACACCTCAGACACACCCTGGTACACCTCTGCACTCCCAGGTACCTCTTTCCTCCTGGTCTCCTATGACACTCCCAGGTACCTCCGGCCTCCCACTGGCACTCCCGTTACACTTCTTACACTCCCGATTCCCTCCGACTCCCAGGTACACCTCTGACCTCCCAGGTACACCTCTGACACTTCCAGGTACACCTCTGTCCTCCCAGGTACACCTCTGACCTCCCAAGTACACCTCTGACCTCCCAGGTACACCTCTGTCACTCCCAGGCACCTCTGAGCATTCCAGGTACACCCCAGACACTCCAGGTACACTTCTCCTCCCCAGGTACACCTCCCCAGCACTCCTAGGTGCTCCTCTGTCACTCCCTGATACACGTCTAACACTCCCAGGTACACCTTTGACCTCCCAGGTACACCGCTGACACTGCCAGGTACACCTCCAGACACTGCCAGGTACACCTCCAGACACTGCCAGGTACACCTCAGACACTCCCAGGTACACCTCAGTCACTCAAGGTGCACCTCTGACACTCCCAGTACATCTCTGACCGCCCAGGTACACCTCTGCCACTGTCAGGTACACCTCTGTAACCTCCCAGGTACTCTGTCACCTCCCAGGTACACCTCCGACACTCCCAGGTACCTCCCGTGCTCAGGTACACCTTGAGACTCCGAGTACTCCAACACTCTGGTACACCTCTGACATTCCCAGTTACACCTCTGACACTCCCATTACAATCCTGGCCTCCTGGTTACCTCCGCAGCACTCCCAGTACCTCCCAGTGCCAGGCCTCTGACACTCCCAGGTAAACCTCCCGTCTCCCAGGTACACCTCCGTTCTCCCAGGTACACCTCTGACATTCCCAGGTATCCTCTGACACTCTTTGGTTCACCTCCGAGACTCCCAGGTACACCTCTGACACTCCCTGGTGCACCTCCGATATTCCCAGGTACACCTCCGATATTCCAGGCACACCTCCCATACTGGTACCTTTGAGACTCCCAGGTACTTCAATGACACTCCTGGTATACCTCTGACATTCAGGTACTCCCTGACACTCCCAGGTACACCTCTGATAATCCCAGGTACACCTCTGACACTCCCAGGTCACCTCCGATACTCCTAAGGTACACCTCAGCCTCCCAGGTACACCTCTGACACTCCTAATTCCTGACACCCTGGTACCTCTGACCTCCCAGGTACCTCAGACCTCCTGGTACACCTCTAACACTCCCAGGTACACCTCTTTCCTCCCTGGCTCTCCCATGACACTCCCAGGTACACCTCAGACACTCCCAGGTACACCTCAGACACTCCCAGGTACACCTCTGACACTCCCAGGTACACCTCAGACACTCCCAGGTACACCTCAGACACTCCCAGGTACACCTCCTGATAATCCCAGGTTCCTCCAACCTCCCAGGTAAACCTCCGATACTCCTAGGTACACCCTCTGACACTCCCAGGTACTCCACTGACACTCCTAAGTATTCCGACACACCCTGGTACACCTTTGACACTCCCAGGTACACCTCAGACACTCCCTGGCCTCCTAACACTCCCAGGTACCTCTTTCACTCCCTGGTTCTCCCATGACACTCCCAGGTGCACCTCAGACACTCCCAGGTACACCTCAGACACTCCCAGGTACACCTCTGACACTCCCAGGTACACCTCAGACACTCCTGGGTACACCTCACTCCAGTACCTCCTCACTCCCAGGTACTCCTGTGACACTCCTGGTACTTCTCTGACACTCCCAGGTACACCTCAGACATTCCCAGGTACACCTCCAGTCCACTCCCAGGTACACCTCTGACACTCCATTTACACCTCCGACATCCCCAGGTACACCCCTGACACTCCCAGGGTACTCACTGACCTCCTGGTGCACCCCTGACCTTCCCAGGTACTCCACTTACACTCCCAGGTAAACCCCAGACACTCTCAGGTACACCCCAGACACTCCCAGGTACTTCTCACACTCGCAAATACACCTCCCACACTCCCAGGTACACCTCTGACACTCCCAGGTACACCTCTGATAATCCCAGGTACAACTCCGACACTCCCAGGTAAACCTCCGATACTCCTAGGTACACCTCTGACACTCCCAGGTACACCTCAGACACTCCCTGGTACACCTCTAGCACTCCCAGGTACACCTCTTTCCACTCCCCTGGTTCTCCCATGACACTCCCAGGTACACCTCCGACACTCCCAGGTACACTTCCGACACTCCCAGGTACACTTCTTACACTCCCAGGTCACCTCCGACACTCCCAGATACACCTCTGACACTCCCAGGTACGCCTCTGACACTCCCAGGTACACCTCTGTCACTCCCAGGTCACCTCTGACACTCCCAAGTGCCTCTGACACTCCCAGGTACACCTCTGTCACTCCCGGTACACCTCTGACATTCAGGTACACCCCAGACACTCCCAGGTACACTTCTCACTCCCAGGTACACCTCTTACTCCTAGGTGCTCCTCTGTCCTCCTGATACATCTAACACTCCCAGGTACACCGCTGACCTCCCAGGTACACCACTGACACTGCCAGGTACACCTCAGACACTGCCAGGTACACCTCCAGACACTGCCAGGTACACCTCAGACACTCCCAGGTACACCTCAGTCCTCCAGGTGCACCTCTGACACTCCCAGGTACATCTCTGACACGCCCAGGTACACCTCTGACACTGCCTCAGGTACACCTCCCAGGTACTCCTGTGACACTCCCAGGTACACCTCCGACACTCCCAGGTACACCTCCGATACTCCCAGGTACACCTTTGAACCAGGTACTCCACTGACACTCCTGGTACACCTCTGACATTCCCAGGTACACCTCTGACACTCCCAGTTACACCCCTGACACTCCCTGGTATACCTCTGCCTCCCAGGTACACCTCTGATACTCCCAGTTAGACCTCTGACCTCCCAGGTAAACCTCCGATACTCCCAGGTACACCTCCAGTCTCCCAGGTACACCTCTGACATTCCCAGGTACTCCTCTGACCTCTTTGGTTCACCTCTGAGACTCCCAGGTACACCTCTGACACTCCCTGGTGCACCTCCGATATTCCCAGGTTACCTCCCATATTCCCACACCCTCCGATACTACCAGGTACACCTTTGAGACTCCCAGGTCTTCAATGCCCCTCCCTGGTATACCTCTGACATTCCCAGGTCTCCTCTGACACTCCCAGGTACACCTCTGATAATCCCAGGTACCTCTGACCTCCCAGGTCCGCCTCCATTACTCCTAGGTACACCTCTGACACTCCCAGGTACACCTCAGACTCCCTAGGTATTCCTGACACACCCTGGTGCACACCTCTGACACTCCCAGGTACCTCAGACACTCCCTGGTACCTCCTAACACTCCCAGGTACACCTCTTTCACTCCCTGGTTCTCCCATGACACTCCCAGGTACCTCAGACACTCCCAGGTACACCTCCAGACACTCCCAGGTACACCCTCTGACACTCCCAGGTACACCTCAGACACTCCCAGGTACACCCTCAGACACTCCCAGGTACACCTCTGATAATCCCAGGTACAACTCTGACACTCCCAGGTAAACCTCCGATACTCCATTTACACCTCCGACACTCCCAGGTACTCCACTGACACTCCCTGGTGCACCCCTGACACTCCCAGGCCTCCACTGACACTCCCAGGTAAACCCCAGACACTCCCAGGTACACCTCTGTCCTCCCAGGTACAACCCCTGACCTCCCAGGTGCTCCACTGACACTCCCTGGTACACACCTGGACACTCCCTGGGTACTCCACTGACACTCCCAGGTACACCCCAGACACTCCCAGGTGCATCCCGGACATCCCAGTGCACTTCTCACACTCAAAGTTACACCTCCGACACTCCCAGGTACACCTCTGACACTCCAGGGTACACTTTCTGACACTCCCAAGTGCACCCTCTGACACTCCCAGGCACACCTCCGACACTCCCACGTGCACTTCTCACACTCCCAAGTACACCTCTGACCTCCCAGAGTACACCTCCGACACTCCCAGGTACACCTCCGACACTCCCAGGTACACTTCTTACCTCCCCAGGTGCACCTCCGACACTCCAAAGTACACCTCCTGACACTCCCAGGTACACCTCTGACCTCCAGTGCACCTCCTGTCACTCCCAGGTACACCCCTGACACTCCCAGGTGCTCACTGACACTCCTGGTACCTGACATGGGTGCTCCACTGACCTCCCAGGTGCCCTGACCTCCCAAGTGCATCCCAGACACTCCCAGTGCACTTCACACTCTTGCAGTACACCTCCGACCTCCCAGGTACACCTCTGACACTCAAGGTGCACTTTCACGACTCCCAAGTGCACCTCCCTTCCCAGGCACACCACACCTCCGACACTCCCAGGTACACTTCTCACACTCCCAAAGTGCACCTCCCTATCCCAGACCTCCGACACTCCCAGCTACACCTCCGACACTCCCAGGTACACTTCTTTCACTCCCAGGTACACCTCCGACCCTCCCAGGTTCCTTGACACTCCCAGGTCACACATCTGACCTCCCAGGTACACCTCTGTGTCACTCCCAGGTACACCCTGACACTCCCAGGACTCCACTGACACTCCCTGGTACACCCCTGTCACTCCTAGGTACTCCATGACACTCCCAGGTCACCCAGACACTCCCAGGTACATCCCAGACACTCCCAGGTACCTTCCTCACACTCCTCAAGTACCACCGACACTCCCAGGTACACTTCTCACACTCCCAAGTACACCTCGACACTCCCAAGTGCGCACTTCTTACATTCAGGTACACCTCCGACACTTGGGTACACCTCTGACCTCCCAGGTCACATCTCTGACACTCCCTAGTTCACCTGTGACACTCCCAGGTACACCTGTGACACTCCCAGGTACACCTCTGACACTCTTGGGTACTCCTCTGTCCTCCCTGATGCACCTCTAACCTCCCAGGTGCACCGCTGATACTCCCAAGTATGCCACTGACACTGGGTACACCTCAGACACTGCCAGGTACACCTCAGACACTCCCAGGTACACCTCAGACACTCCAAGGTACTTTCTGACCTCCCAAGTGCACCTCTGACCCTATTCCATGCACACCTCCACACTCCCAGGCCACACCTCACACTCCCAAATTCACCTCTGACACTCCCAGGTACACCTCCGACACTCCAAGCTACACCTCCGACACTCCCAGGTACACTTCTTACACTCCCAGGTACACCTCCGACTCCCAGGTACACCTCTGACACTCCCAGGTACACCCTCTGACACTTCAGGTACACCTCTGTCAATCCCAGGTACACCCCAGACACTCCCAGTGCCTTCTCACACTCCCAGGTACACCTCTGACACTCCTAGGTACTCCTCTGTCACTCCCTGATACACGTCTAACACTCCCAGGTACACCATGACACTCCCAGGTACACCCCTGACACTGCCAGGTACACCTCAGACACTGCCAGGTACACCTCAGACACTGCCAGGTACCTCAGACACTCCCAGGTACACCTCAGTCACTCCAGGTGCACCTCTGACACTCCCAGGCACATCTCTGACACGCCCAGGTACACCTCTGCCACTGTCAGGTACACCTCTGACACTCAGGCACACCTCCGATACTCCCAGTACCCCTGAGACTCCAGTGCTCCACTGACACTCCTGGTACACCTCTGACATTCCCAGTTACACCTCTGGCACTCCCAGTTACAATCCCTGACACTCCTGGTATACCTCTGACACTCCCAGGTACACCTCTGATACTCCAGAGTTGAACCTCTGACACTCCCAGGTTAAACCTCCACTCCCAGGTACCTCCGATTCTCCCAGGTACACCTCTGACATTCCCAGGTACTCCTCTCAACTCTTTGGTTCACGAACTCCCAGTACACCTCTGAGCCACTCCCTGGTGCACCTCCAATATTCCCAACACCTCCATTATCCCAGGCACACCTCCGATACTACCAGGTAGCCTTTGAGACTCCCAGGTGCTTCAGTGACCTCCCCTGGTATACCTCTGACATTCCCAGGTACTCCTCTGACACTCCCAGGTACACCTCTGATTGTCCCAGGTACACCTCTGACACTCCCAGGTCCGCCTCCGATACTCCTAGGTACACCTCTGACACTCCCAGGTACACCTCTGACACTCCTAGGTATTCCTTTGACACACCCTGGTACACCTCTGACACTCCCAGGTACACCTCAGACACTCCCTGGTACACCTCTAACACTCCCAGGTACACCTCTTTCACTCCCTGGCTCTCCCTGACAATCCAGGTACACCTCAGGCACTCCCAGGTACCTCAGACACTCCCAGGTACACCTCTCGACACTCCCAGGTACACCTCAGACACTCCCAGGTACACCTCAGACACTCCCAGGTACACCTCTGATAATCCCAGGTACAACTCCGACACTCCACAGGCCTCCGATACTCCTAGGTACACCTCTGACACTCCCAGGTACACCACTGACCTCCTAGGTATTCCTTGACGCACCCTGGTACACCTCTGACCTCCCAGGTACACCTCAGACCTCCCTGGTACACCCCTCAACATCCCAGGTACACCCTTTCACTCCCTGGTTCTCCCATGACCTCCCAGGTACACCTCAGACACTCCCAGGTACACCTCAGACACTCCCAGGTACACCTCTGACACTCCCAGGTACACCTCAGCACACTCTATGTGCACCTCTCACCTCCAAGGTACACCTCTCCACCTCCCAGGCTCCTGTGACCTCCCTGGTACTTCTCTGACCTCCCAGGTACACCTCAGACATTCCCAGGTACACCTCAGACACTCCCAGGTCACCTGACCTCCCAGGCACACCTCTGACACTCCCAGGTACACCACTGTCACTGCCAGGTACACCTCTGACACTCCATTTACACCTCCGACACTCCCAGGTACACCCCTGACACTCCCAGGTAATCCACTGACACTCCCTGGTGCACCCCTGACCTTCCCAGGCTCCCACTTACACTCCCAGGTAAACCCCAGACACTCTCAGGTACACCCCAGACACTCCCAGGACACCTCACACTCCCATTACACCTCCCACACTCCCAGGTACACCTCTGACCTCCCAGGTACACCTCTGATAATCCCAGGCACAACTCCGACACTCCCAGGTAAACCTCCGGTCTCCCTAGGTACCTCTGATACTCCCAGGTACACCTCTGACACTCCTAGGTGTCCCTTTGACACACCCTGGTACACCTCTGACCTCCCAAGGTACACCTCAGACACTCCCTGGTACCTCTAGCACTCCCAGGTACACCTCTTTCACTCCCTGGTTCTCCCATGACCTCCAGGTACACCTCCGACACTCCCAGTGCACTTCCGACACTCCCAGGGTACACTTCTTACACTCCCAGGTCCACCTCCGGCACTCCCAAGATACACCTCTGACACTCCCAGGTACGCCTCTGACACTCCCAGGTACACCTCTGTCACTCCCAGGTACACCTCTGACCTCCCAAGTGCACCTCTGACCTCCCAGGTACACCTCTGTCACTCCCAGGTACCACCTCTGACATTCCCAGGTACACCCCAGACACTCCCAGGTGCACCTCTCACACTCCCAGGTACACCTGGCCTCCTAGGTACTCCTGTCACTCCTGATGCACGTCTAACACTCCCAGGTACACCGCTGACACTCCTAGGTACACCACTGACTGCCAGGTACACCCTCAGACACTGCCAGGTACACCTCAGACACTCCAGGTACACCTCAGACACTCCCAGGTACCTCAGTCACTCCAAGGTGCACCTCTGACACTCCAGGTACATCTCTGACACGCCCAGGTACCTCTGACACTGTCAGGTACCTCTGACCTCCCAGGTACTCCTGTGACACTCCCAGGTACACCTCCGACACTCCTAGGTACACCTCTGACACTCCCAGGTGCACTTCTTACATTCCCAGGTACACCTCCGACACTCCCAGGTACACCTCTGACACTCCCAGGTACATCTCTGACACTCCCTAGTACACCTGTGACACTCCCAGGTACACCTGTAGCCTCCCAGGTACACCTCTGACACTCCAGGGCACTCCTCTGTCCTCCCTGATACACCTCCCTCCCAGGTGCACCCCTGATACTCCCAAGTACACCGTTGACACTCCAGGTACACCTCAGACACTGCCAGGTACACCTCAGACACTCCCAGGTACACCTCAGACACTCCAGGTGTACTTTCTGACCTCCAGTGCACCTCCTGCATTCCATGCACACCTCCGACACTCCCAGGTACACTTCTCACACTCCCAAGTACACCTCTGACCTCCCAGGTACACCTCCGACATCAGGCTACCTCCGACACTCCCAGGTACACTTCTTACCTCCCAGGTACACCTCCGACACTCCCAGGTACACCTCTGACACTCCCAGGTACACCTCTGACACTCCCACTACCTCTGTCAATCCAGGTACAACCCTGACACTCCCAGACCTCCACTGACACTCCCTGGTACACCCCTGACCTCCTAGGTGCTCCACACTGACCTCCCAGGTACACCCCAGACACTCCCAGGTACATCCCAGACACTCCCAGGTACACTTCTCACACTGCAAGTACACCCTCCGACACTCCCAGGTACACCTCTGACACTCCAAGGTGCACTCTGACCTCCCAAGTGCACCTCTGACACTCCCAGGCACACCTCCGACACTCCCAGGTCACTTCTCACACTCCCAAGTGCACCTCTGACACTCCCAAGGGTACACCTCTGACACTCCCAGGCTACACCTCCGACCTCCCAGGTGCACCTTACATTCCCAGGTACACCTCCGACACTCCAAAGTACACCTCTGACCTCCCAGGTACACCTCTGACACTCCCAGGTACACCTCTGTCCTCCCAGGTACACCCCTGACACTCCCAGGAACTCACTGACACTCCTGGTACACCCCTGACCTCCTAGGACTCCACTGACCTCCCAGGTACACCCAGACACTTCCAGGTACATCCCAGACACTCCCAGGTACCTTCTCACCTCCCAGGTACACCCCGACACTCCCAGGTACAACTCCGACACTCCCAAGTACACCTCTGACACTCCCAGGTACACCTCCGACACTCCCAGGTTCACCTCCGTCACTCCCAGGTTCACCTCCGTCACTCCCAGGTACACTTCTCACACTCCCAGGTACACCCCGCCACCCCAGGTACAACTCAGACTCCAAGTGACCTCCAGTGCTCCTAGGTACACCTCTGAAACTCCCAGGTACACCTCTGACACTCCTAGGTATTCACTCTGACCTCCCTGGTTCATCTCTGACACTCCCAGGTACACCTCAGACACTCCCTGGTACACCTCGACACTCCCAAGTACACCTCTGACACTCCCAGGTACACCTCCGACACTCCCAGGTTCACCTCCGTCCTCCCAGGTACACTTCTCACTCCCAGGTACCCCCGACACTTCCAGGTACAACTCCGACCTCCCAAAAACCTCCGATACTCCTAGGTACACCTTTGAAACTCCCAGGTACACCTCTGACACTCCTAGGTATTCCTCTGACACTCCCTGGTTCATCTCTGACACTCCCAGGTACACCTCAGACACTCCTGGTACACCTCTGACACTCCCAGGTGCACACCTCTGACACTCCCTGGGTTCCTCTGACACTCCCTGGTGCACCTCTGACCTCCCAGGTACACCTCTTTCACTCCTGGTTCTCCCCTAACACTCCCAGGTACACCTCAGACACTCCCAGGTACACCTCAGACACTCCCAGGTACACCTCTGACACTCCCAGGTACACCTCAGACACTCCTAGGTACACCTCTGACCTCCCAGGTACACCTCTGACACTCCTAGGTATTCCTCTGACCTCCTGGTACATCCTCCTGACCTCCCAGGTACCTCTTTCACTCCCTGGTTCTCCCCTAACACTCCCAGGTACACCTCAGACACTCCCAGGTACACCTCAGACACTCCCAGGTACACCGCTGACACTGCCAGGTAAACCTCTGACACTCCATATACACCTCCGACACTCCCAGGTACACTTCCGACACTCCCAGGTACTTCGCTGACACTCCCTGGTACACCCCTGACAGTCCCAGGTACACCTCCGACACTCCCAGGTACCCCTCTGACACTCCCAGGTTCTCCACTGACATTTCCTGGTACACCTCTGACATTCCCTGGTACACAGCCAACACTCACAGATACACCTCTGACACTCCCAGGTACATCTCTGACACTCCCAGGTACACCTGTGACACTCTCAGGTACACCTGTGACACTCCCAGGTACATCTCCGATACTCCCAAGTACACCTCTGACACTCCCAGGTACACCTCCGACACTCCCAGGTGCACCGCTGACACTCCCAGGTACACCGCTGACACTGCCAGGTACACCTCAGACACTGCCAGGTACACCTCAGACACTGCCAGGTACACCTCAGACACTCCCAGGTACACCTCAGTCACTCCAAGGTACACCGCTGACACTCCCAGGTACACCTCTGACACTCCCAAGTACACCTCTGACACTCCCAGGTACTCCTCCGACACTCCCAAGTACATCTCCGACACTCCCATGTATACTTCTTACACTCCCAGGTACACATCCGACACTTCCAGGTACACCTCTGACACTCACAGGTACACCGCTGACACTCCCAGGTACACCTCTGACACTCCCAAGTACATCTCTAACACTCCCAGGTACTCCACTGACACTCCCTGGTACACCCCTGACACTCCCAGGTACACCTCTGATACACCTCTGACAATCCCAGGTACTCCACTGACATTCCCTGGTACACCCCAGACACTCCCAGGTACACTTCTCACACTCCCAGGTACACCTCTGACACTCCTAGGTACTCCTCTGTCACTCCCTGATACACGTCTAACATTCCCAGGTACACCGCTGACACTCCCAGGTACACCGCTGACACTGCCAGGTACACCTCAGACACTGCCAGGTACACCTCAGACACTGCCAGGTACACCTCAGACACTGCCAGGTACACCTCAGACACTCCCAGGTACACCTCAGACACTCCAAGGTGCACCTCTGACTCTCCCAAGTGCACCTCTGACACTCCCAGGCACACCTCTGACACTCCCAGGTACACCTCAGACACTCCCAGGTACACCGCTGACACTCCCAGGTACACTTCTTACACTCCCAGGTACACCTCCGACACTCCCAGGTACACCGCTGATACTGCCAGGTACACCTCCGACACTGCCAGGTACACCTCCGACACTCCCAGGTACACTTCTCGCACTCTCAGGTACACCTCCGACACTCCCAGGTACACCCCTGACACTCCCAGGCACACCTCAGACACTCCCAGGTACACCGCTGACACTCCCAGGTACAACTCTGACACTCCCAGGTACTCCTCTGACACTCCCTGGTTCACTTCTGAGACTCCAAGGTACACCTCTGACACTCCCTGGTACACCTCCGATATTCCCAGGTACACCTCCGATATTCCCAGGAACACCTCTGATACTCCCAGGTACACCTTTGAGACTCCCAGGTACACCTCTACACTCACCTCCGGACACCCCAGTGCACACCTTTGACACCCCAAGTAAACCCCTGACTCTCCCAAGTACACCTCTGACACTCCCAGGTACACCTCCAACACTCCCAGGTACACCTCCGACACTCCCAGGTACACTTCTTGCACTCTCAGGTACACCTCCGACACTGCCAGGTACACCTCAGACACTCCCAGGTACACCGCTGAAACTCCCAGGTACACCTATGACACTCCCACGTACACCTCTGACACTCCCAGGTACACCTCCGACACTCCCAGGTACACCTCCGACACTCCTAGGTACACTTCTTACACTCCTAGGTACACCTCCGACACTCCCAGGTACACCGCTGACACTGCCAGGTACACCTCCTACACTGCCAGGTACACCTCCGACACTCCCAGGTACACTTCTCACACTCCCAGGTACACCTCCGACACTCCCAGGTACACCTCTGACACTCCCAGGCACACCTCAGACACTCCCAGGTACACAGCTGACACTCCCAGGTACACCGCTGACACTCCCTGGTACACCTCTCACCTCCCAGTACACCTCCTGACACTCCCAGGGACACCTCCGACACTCCCAGCTACACCTCCGACACTCCCAGGTACACTTCTTACCTCCCAGGTACACCTCCGACACTCCCAGGTACCTCTGACACTCCCAGGTACACCTCTGACACTCCCAGGTACACCTCTGTCACTCCCAGGTACACCCCTGACACTCCCAGGTACTCCACTGACACTCCCTGGTACACCCCTGACACACCTAGGTACTCACTGACCTCCCCAGGTACACCCCAGACACTCCCAGGTACATCCCAGACACTCCCAGGTACCTTCCTCCGCCAGCAGTACACCTCCGACACTCCCAGGTACACCTCTGACACTCCCAGGTACACCTCTGACACTCCCAGGTACACCTCTGACTCTCCCAGGTACACCTCTGAAACTCCCAGGACACCTCTGACACTCCCAGGTACTCCACTGACATTCCCTGGTACACCTCTGACACTCCCAGGAACACGTCCAACACTCCCAGATACACCTCTGACACTCCCAGGTACATCTCTGACACTCCCAGGTACACCTCTGACACTCCCAGGTACACCTCTGACACTCCCAGGAACACGTCCAACACTCCCAGATACACCTCTGACACTCCCAGGTACATCTCTGACACTCCTAGGCACTCCTCTGTCACTCCGTGATACACCTCTAACACTCCAGTGCCGCTGACACTCCCAGGTACACCCTGACACTGCCAGGTACACCTCAGCCACTGCCAGGTCACACTCAGACACTGCCAGGTACACTCAGACACTCCCAGGATACACCTCAGACCTCAGGTGCTCTGACACTCCCAAGTGCACCTCTGACCTCCCAGGCACACCTCTGACACTCCCAGGTACACCTCAGACACTCCCAGGTACACCGCTGACACTCCCAGGTACACCTCTGACACTCCCAGTGCACCTCTGACACTCCCAGGTACACCTCCGACACTCCCAGGTTCCTCCGACACTCCCAGGTACACTTCTCACACCTCCCAGGTACACCTCCGACACTCCCAGGTACAACTCCGACACTCCCAGGTCCTCCGATACTCCTAGGTACACCTCTGACACTCCCAGGTACACCTCTGACACTCCTAGGTATTCCTCTGACACTCCCTGGTTCATCTCTGACACCCCAGGTACACCCCTGTGACACTCCCTGGTACACCTCTGACACTCCCAGGTACACCTCTGACACTCCTAGGTATTCCTCTGACACTCCCGGTACATCTCTGACACTCAGTACATCTCAGACACTCCTGGTACACCTCTGACACTCCCAGGTACACCTCAGACACTCCTAGGTACACCTCTCACACTCCCAGGTACTCCTGTGACACTCCATGGTACTTTGACACCCCAGGTACACCTCAGACACTCCCAGGACAACCTCAGACACTCCCAGGTACACCTTAGACACCCCAGGCACACCTCTGACACTCCCAGGTACACCGCTGACACTGCCAGGTAAACCTCTGACACTCCATATACCTCCGACACTCCCAGGTACACCTGACACTCCCAGGTACTTCGCTGACACTCTGGTACACCCCTGACAGTCCCAGGTACCTCCGACACTCCCAGGTACACCTCTGACACTCCCAGGTTCTCCACTGACATTTCCTGGTACACCTCTGACATTCCCAGGTACAGCCAACACTCCCAGACACCTCTGACACTCCCAGGTACATCTCACACTCCCAGGTACACCTGTGACACTCTCAGGTACACCCTGACACTCCCAGGTACATCTCCGATACTCCACACCTCTGACACTCCCAGGTACACCTCCGACACTCCCAGGTGCACCGCTGACACTCCCAGGTACACCGCTGACACTGCCAGGTACACCTCAGACACTGCCAGGTATACCTCAGACACTCCAAGGTGCACCTCTGACACTCCCAAGTGCACCTCTGACACTCCCAGGCACACCTTTGACACTCCCAGGTACACCTGAGACACTCCCAGGTACACCTCTGACACTCCCAGGTACACCTCTGACACTCCCAGGTACACCTCCGACACCCCAGGTACACTTTACACTCCCAGGTCCACCTCCGACACTCCCAGGTACACCTCGACACTTCCAGGTACACCTCTGACCCCAGGTACACCTCTGTCACTCCCAGGTACACCTCTGACACTCCCAAGTACACCCTGACACTCCCAGGTACACCCTGACATCCCAGGTACACCCCAGACACTCCCAGGTGCCCTTCCTCACACTCCCAGGTACACCTCTGACACTTAGGTACTCCTCTGTCACTCCCCTGAATACACATACTCCCAGGTACACCGCTGACACTCCCAGGTACACCGCTGACACTGCCAGGTACACCTCCAGACACTGCCAGGTACACCTCAGACACTGCCAGGTACACCTGACACTCCCAGCTACACCTGACACTCACAGGTACACTTCTTACACTCCCAGTACCTCAGACACTCCCAGGTACACCTCTCACAGGTACACCTCTGACCTCCCAGGTACACCTCTGACACTCCCAGGCACACCTCTGAACTCCCCAGGACACCTCCTGACACTCCCAGGTACTCCACTGACATTCTCAGCACCTCTGACACTCCCCAGGAACACGTCCAACACTCCCAGATACACCCCAAACACTCCCAGGTACATCTCTGACACTCCCAGGTACCTCTGACACTCCCAGGTGCACCTCCTGACACTCCCAGGGACCACGTCCCAACACTCCCAGATACACCTCCTGACACTCCCAGGTACATCTCTGACACTCCTAGGCACTCCTCTGTCACTCGTGATACACCTCTACCTCCCAGGTACACCTCTGACACTCCCAGGTACACCCCTGACACTGCCAGGTACACCTCAGACACTGCCAGGTACACCTCCAGACACTGCCAGGTACACCTCAGACACTCCCAGGTACCTCAGACACTCCAGATGCACCTCTGACACTCAAGTGCACCTCTGACACTCCCAGGCACCTCTGACACTCCAGGTACACCTCAGACACTCCCATGTCACCTCCCAGCACTCCCAGGTACACCTCTGACCTCCCAAGTACCTCTGACACTCCCAGGTACACCTCCGACACTCCCAGGTACCTCCGACACTCCCAGGTACACTTCTCTCCTGCTCCGGTACCTCCGACCTCCCAGGTACAACTCCGACACTCCCAGGTAAACCTCCGATACTCCTAGGTACCTCTGACACTCCCAGGTACACCTCTGACACTCCCTAGGTATTCCTCTGACACTCTGGTTCATCTCCTCCCAGGTACACCTCAGACACTCCCTGGTACCTCTGACACTCCCAGGTACACCTCCAGACACTCCTAGGTACCTCTCCCTCCCAGGTACCTCTCACCTCCCAGGCCACTCCTCAGTGACCTCCCATGGTGCTTCTGACACTCCCAGGTGCACCTCAGACACTCCTAGGTACACCTCCAGACACTCCCAGGTACACCTTAGTGCTCCCAGGCACACCTCCGACACTCCCAGGTACACCTTGACACTGCCAGGCCTCTGACCTCCACTGCCTCCGACACTCCCAGGCCTTCCGACACTCCCAGGTACTTCGCCTGACCTCCCCTGGTGCACCCCTGACATCCCAGGTACACCTCCGACACTCCCAGGTACACCTCTGACACTCCCAGGTTTCTCCACTGACATTTCCTGGTACACCTCTGACATTCCCAGGCACAGCCAACACTCCCAGATACACCTCTCTGACACCTCCCAGGTATCTCTGACACTCCCTGGTACCTCAGACCTCCCAGGTACCCCTCTGACACTCCCAGGCACCTCGACACTCCCAGGTACACCTCTGTCACTCCAAAGTACACCCCTGACCTCCCAGGAACCCACTGACACTCCCTGGTACCCCTGACACTCCTAGGTACTCCACTGACACTCCCAGGTACATCCCAGACACTCCAGGCCACCTTCTCACCCACTCACGACCCCCGACACTCCCCAGGCACACTTCTCACACCTCCCAAGAACACCTCTGACACTCCCAGGTACACCTCCGACACTCCCCAGCCACACCTCCGACACTCCCCAGGTGCACTTCTCACTCCCAGGCACACCTCACACCTCCAGGCACACCTCTGACCTCCCAGGTACACCACTGACCACCAGGTACACCTCGGTCACTCCCAGGTACACCCCACACTCCAGGTACCCCACTGACACTCCCTGGTACACCCTGACCTCCTTAGTACTCCACTGACACTCCAGGTACACCCCAGACACTCCCAGGTACATCCCAGACACTCCAGGTACACTTCTCACACTCGCAAGCACCACCGACACTCCCAAGGCCTCCACACTCAAGCACACATCGACCTCCCAGGCACCTCGGACACTCCCAGCTACACCTCCGACACTCCCAGGTGCTTCACCACACTCCCCAGGTACACCTCCGACACTCCCCAGGCACACCTCTGACACTCCCAGGTACACCTCCCAACCTGCCCAGTTACCTCGGTCACTCCCAGGCACACCCTGACACTCCCAGGTACTCACCTGACACTCCTGGTACACCCCTGACCTCCTAGGTACTCACTGACACTCCAGGTACACCCCAGACACTCCCAGGTACATCCCAGACACTCCCAGGCCACTTCACACTCACCAAGTCCCCTCCGACACTCCCAGGGCTACCTCAGACACTCCAAGGTGCACTTTCTGACACTCCCAAGTGCACCTCTGACACCCTAGTCACACCTCGACACTCCCAGGCACACCCTGACACTCCAAGCACACCTCTGACACTCCCAGGGCTCACTCCACACCCCAGCCACCTCCGACACCCCAGGCACACTTCTACACCCCAGGCACACCTCCGACACCCCAGGTACACCTCTGACACTCCCAGGCACACCTCTGACACCCCAGGCACACCTCTGTCACCCCAGGTACATCCCTGACACCTCCCAGGTACCCACTGACACCCCTGGTACACCCTGACACCCTAGGTACCCACTGACACCCCAGGCACACCCCAGACACTCCTGCCATCCCAGACACCCCAGGTACACTTCTCACACCTGCAAGCACACTCTGACACTCCCAGGTACACCTCTGACACCCCTGGTACACCTCTGACACTCCCAGGCACACCCTGACTCTCCCAGGCACACCTCTGAAACTCCCAGGACACCCCACACCCCCAGGTACCCACTGACATTCCCTGCACACCTCTGACACCCCAGGAACATCCAACACTCCCAGATACACCTCTGACACTCCCAGGTACTCCACTGACATTCCCTGGTACACCTCTGACACTCCCAGGAACACGTCCAACACTCCCAGATACACCTCTGACTCCCAGGTACATCTCTGACACTCCCAGGCACACCTCTGACACCCCAGGCACACCTCTGACACTCCCAGAACACGTCCAACACTCCCAGACACACTCTGACACTCCCAGGCACATCTCACTCCTAGGTACCTCTGTCACTCCCTGATACACCTCTAACTCTCCTAGGTACACCCGCTGACACTCCCAGGCACACCCCTGACACTGCCAGGCACACCTCAGCCACTGCCAGGCACACCTCAGACACTGCCAGGCACACCTCAGACACTCCCAGGCACACCCAGACACCCAAGGTGCACCTCTGACACCCCAAGCACCTCTGACACTCCCAGGCACACCTCTGACACTCCCAGGTACACCAGACACTCCCAGGCACACCGCTGACACTCCCCAGGTACACCTCTGACACTCCCAAGCACACCTCTGACACTCCCAGGCACACCTCCACACCAGGTTCACCTCCGACACTCCCAGGTACACTCTCTCACACTCCCAGGCACACCTCCGACACTCCCAGGTACAACCTGACACTCCCAGGTAAACCTCCGATACCCTAGGCACACCTCTGACACTCCCAGGCACACCTCTGACACCCTAGGCATTCCTCCTCTCACTCCCCTGGCCTCACACCCCAGGCACACCTCAGACACCCCTGGCACACCGACACCCCAGGCACACCTCTGACACCCTGGTATTCCTCTGACAATCCCTGCACATCTCACACCCCAGGCACACCCTGACACTCCCTGGCACACCCCTGACACCCCAGGCACACCTCTTTCACCCTGGTTCTCCCTGACACCCCAGGCACACCTCAGACACTCCCAGGCACACCTCAGACACCCCAGGCACACCTCTGACTCTCCCAGGCACACCTCAGACACCCTAGGGCCACCTCTCACTCCCAGCACACCTCACCCCAGGCACCCTGTGACACCATGGTACCTCTGACACCCTAGGCACCAGACACCCCAGGCACACCTCAGACACCCCAGGCACACCTTAGACACCCCAAGCACACCTCTGACACTCCCAGGTACACTGCTGACACTGCCAGGTCAAACCTCTGACACTCCATATACACCTCCGACACTCCCAGGCCACTCGACACTCCCAGGTACTCTCTGCTGAACTCCTGGTACACCCCTGACAGTCCCAGGTACACCTCCGACACTCCCAGGTACACCTCTGACACTAGTGTCTCCTCCACTGACATTTCCTGGTACACCTCTGACATTCCCAGTACACAGCCAACACTCCCAGATACACCTCTGACACCCGGCACATCTCTGACATTCCCAGGCACACCTGTGACACTCTCAGGTACACCCTGACACTCCCAGGCACATCTCCGATACCCCAAGTACACCTCTGACACTCCCCAGGTACACCTCCGACACTCCCAGGTGCACCGCTGACACTCCCAGGCACACCGCTGACACTGCCAGGTACACCAGACACTGCCAGGCATACCTCAGACACTCCCAGGTACACCTGAGACACTCCCAAGTGCACCTCTGACACCCCAGGCACACCTTGACACTCAGGCACACCTGAGACACTCCCAGGCACACTCTGACACTCCAGGTACACCCTCTGACACTCCCAAGTACACCTCTGACACTAGGCACACCTCCGACACTCCCAGGTACACCTCCACACTCCCAGGCACTTCTTACACCCCAGGTCCACCTCCGACACCCCAGCACACCTCTGACACTTCCAGGCACACCTCAGACACTCCCAGGCACACCCTCTGTCACCCCAGGTACACCTCTGACACCCCCGGGCACACCCTGACACCCCAGGCACACCTCTGTCACTCCAGGCACACCCCTGACATTCCCAGGCACACCCCAGACACCCCCAGGTGCACTTCTCACACCCCAGGCACACCCCTGACACTCCTAGGTACTCCTCTGTCACCCTCGGTTCACGGCTAAAACTCCCAGGCACACCGCTGACACTCCCAGGCACACCGCTGACACTGCCAGGTACACCTCAGACACTGCCAGGCACACCTCAAACACTGCCAGGCACACCTCCGACACTCCCAGCCACCTCCGACACTCACAGGCACAATCTCACACCCCAGGCACACCTCCGACACTCCCAGGCACACCTCTGACACTCCCAGGCACACCTCTGACACTCCCAGGTACACCCCTCTGTCACCCCAGGTACACCCTGACACCCCAGGAACCCACTGACACCCTGGCACACCCCTGACACTCCCAGGCACCCACTGACACTCCCAGGTCCACCCCTGACACTCCCAGGCACACCCTGACACTCCCCAGGCACACCCTGACACTCCCAGGCACACCTCTGACACTCCCAGGACACCTCTGACACTCCCAGGTACTCCACTGACATTCCCCTGGCACACCTCTGACACTCCCAGGAACACGTCCAACACTCCCAGACACCTCTGACACTCCCAGGCACATTCTGACACTCCTGTGCACACCTCTGACACCCCAGGTACACCTCTGACACTCCCAGGTACACCTCTGAACCCCCAGGAACACTCCATAACTCCCAGATACACCTCTGACACTCCCAGGCACATCTCTGACACTTAGGCACCCTCTGTCACCCCCTGACACACCCCAACACTCCCAGGCACACCGCTGACACTAGTGCCACCCCTGACACTCCCAGGCACACCCCTCAGCCACCCCAGGTACACCGCTGACACCGCCAGGCACACCCCAGACACCGCCAGGCACACCAGACACTCCCAGGCACACCTCCACACCCCAGCCACACCTCCGACACTCCCAGGCACACCCCCACACTCCCAGGCACCCCAGACACCCCAGGCACACCTCTGACACTCCCAGGTACACCTGACACCCCAGGCACACCTCCCTGTCACTCCAGGCACACCCCTGACACTCCCCAGAACTCCACTGACACTCCCCTGGCACACCCCTGACACTCCTAGGCACTCCACTGACACTCCCCAGGCACACCCCAGACACTCCCAGGCACATCCCAGACACTCCCCAGGCACACCCCACACTCTGCAAGCACACCCCGACACCCCAGGCACACCCTCACACTCCCAAGAACACCTCCTGACACCCAGGCACACCTCCGACACCCCAGCCACACCTCCGACACTCCCCAGGTGCACTCTTACACTCCCAGGCACACCTCCGACACTCCCAGGCACAACCTGACACTCCCAGGTAAACCTCCGACACTCCCAGGTACACCTCTGACACTCCCAGGTACACCCTCTGACACTCCTAGGTACTCCTCTGACACTCCCTGGCACACCTCTGACACCCCAGGCACCTCAGACACCCTGGCACACCTCTGAAATTCCAGGGACACCTCTGACACTCCCAGGTACTCCACTGACATTCCTGGTACACCTCTGACACTCCAGGAACACGTCCAACACTCCCAGATACACCTTGACACTCCCAGGCACATCTCTGACATTCCAGGCACACTGACATCCCCAGGTACACCTCTGACACTCCCAGGAACACGTCCAACACTCCCAGATACACCTCTGACACTCCCAGGTACATCTCTGACACTCCTAGGTACTCCTCTGTCACCCCTGATACACCTCTAACACTCCCAGGCACACCGCTGACACTCCCAGGCACACCCCGACACTGCCAGGCACACCCCTCAGCCACTGCCAGGCACACCCCAGACACCTCAGGCACACCTCAGACACTCCAGTTAACTCCAGACACCAAAGGCACCTCTGACACCCCCAAGCACCTCTGACACTCCCCAGGCACACCGCTGACAATCCAAGGCACACCCCTGACATTCCCAAGCACACCTCTGACACTCCAGGCACACCCGACACCCCAGGCACACCCACACTCCCCAGGCACACCTCACACCCCAGGCACACCCTGACACCCCAGGCACAACCTGACACTCCCCAGGTAAACCTCCGATACCCTAGGCACACCACTGACACCCCAGGCACACCTCTTGACACTCCCAGGCATTCCTCTGACACCCCTGGTTCATCTCTGACACTGGCACACCCCAGACACCCCCTGGCACACCTCTGACACTCCCCAGGCACCCACTGACATCTCCTCTGGCACACCTCTGACACTCCCAGGCACTCCACTGACATTCCCTGGCACACCCTCAGACACTCCCCAGGCACACCTCAGACACTCGCAAGCACACCTCCGACACCCCTGGTTCATCTCTGACACTCAGGTAACCCTCAGACACCCCCTGGTACACCTCTGACACCCAGGTTCTCCACTGACATTTCCTGGCACACCCTCCTGACACCCCAGGCACACACAGCCAACACCCCAGATACATCTCTGACACTCAGGTGCACACTCACTGACACTCAGGCACACCTGTGACACTCCCCAGACACACCTCTGACACCCCAGGCACTTCTGCTGACACCCCTGCACACCCCTGACAGTCCGGCACACCTCCGACACCAGGGCACAATCTGACACCCCAGGCACCTCTGTCACCCTGACTCTAACACTCGGTGCACCGCTGACACTCCCATGCACACCGCTGACACTGCCAGGCACACCTCAGACACTGCATACCTCACACTCCAAGGTGCACTCTCTGACACTCCAATTGCACCTCTGACACTCCAGGCACACCTTGACACTCCCAGGCACACCTGAGACACTCCCAGGCACACCCCTGACACTCCCCAGGCACACCTCTGACACTCCCAAGCACACCTCTGACACCCCAGGCACACCTCGACACCCCCAGGCACACCTCCGACACCCCAGTGCACACTTACACTCCCACGTCCACCTCCGACACTCCCAGGCACACCTCTGACACCACAGGACACCTCTGACACCCCAGGCACACCTCTGTCACTCCCCAGGCACACCCCACACACCCCAAGCACACCTCTGACACCCCAGGCACACCTCTGTCACCCTGGGTACACCTCTGACATTCCCAGGCACACCCCAGACACTCCCCAGGTGCCTCTCACACCCCAGGCACACCTTGACACTCCTAGGTACACCTCTGTCACCCCTGCACACACGGCTAACACTCACAGGCACACCGCTGACACTCCCCAGGCACACCGCTGACACTGCCAGGCACACCCCAGACACTGCCAGGCACACCTCAGACACCCGCCAGGCATACCCCTCAGACACCCCCAGGCACACCCTGTCACTGCAAGATGCACTCTGACACTGTCAGGCACACCTCTGACACCCCAGGTACACTCCGATACCCCAGGCACACCTTGAGACTCCGAGGTACCCACTGACACTCCTGGTACACCTCTGACATTCCCAGTCACACCTCTGACACTCCCAGTTACACCCCTGACACTCCCTGGCACCCCTGACACTAGGCACACCTCTGATACTCCCAGTCAGACCTCTGACACCCCAGGAAAACCTCCGATACTCCCAGGTACACCTGATTCTCCCAGGTACACCTCTGACCTCCCAGGTACTCCCTCTGACACTCTTTGGTCACCTCTGACACTCAGGTACACCCTGACACTCCCTGGTGCACTCCGATATTCCCAGGTACACTGATACCCAGGCACACCTCCGATACTCCCAGGTACACCCTTGAGACTCCGGTACTTCAATGACACTCTGGTATACCTCTGACATTCCCAGGTACCCCTCTGACACTCCCAGTGCCACCTCTGATAATCCCAGGCACACCTCTGACACTCCCAGTCCGCCTCCGACACTCCCAGGGACAACTCCGACACTCCAGGTAAACCTCCGATACCCTAGGCACACCTCTGACATCTCCCAGGCACACCCTGACACTTAGGCATTCCTTTGACACACCCTGGTACACCTCTGACACCCCAGCCACACCTCAGACACTCCCTGGCACACCTCTAACACTCCCCAGGCACACCTTTCACCCCCTGGTTCTCCCATGACACCCCAGGCACACCCCAGACACCCAGGCACACCCCAGACACTCCCCAGGCAACCTCTGACACCCCCAGGCACACCAGACACCCAGGCACACCCTCACACCCAAGGCACACCCCCACACTCCCCAGGCACTCCTGCACCCCTGGTACTTCTCTGACACCCCCAGGCACACCTCAGACACCCCAGGCACACCTCAGACACTCCCCAGGCACACCTCTGACACCCCAGGCACACCGCTGTCACTGCCAGGCACACCTCTGACACCCATTTACACCTCCGACACTCCAGGCACACCCCTGACCTCCCCAGGCACTCCACTGACACCCCTGGTGCACCCCTGACACTCCCAGGTACTCCACTGACACTCCCAGGTAAACCCCAGACACTCCGGCACACCCCAGACACTCCAAGGCACACTCTCACACTCGCAAGGACACCTCCCCACACTCCCAGGCACACCCTCTGACACTCCCAGGCACACCTCTGACACTCCCCAGGCACACCTCTGACACTCCCAGGCACACCTCTGAAACTCCCAGGTACACCTCTGACACTCCCAGGTACTCCACTGACATTCCCTGGTACACCTCTGACACTCCCATGAACACGTCCAACACTCCCCAGATATACCTCTGACAGTTCCAGGTACATCTCTGACACTCCCAGACACCTCTGACACCCCAGACACACTGAAACCCCAGGTATCACCCCTGATACACCTCTAACACTCCCAGGTCACCGCTGACACTGCCAGGCACACCCCAGCCACTGCCAGGTCACACATCAGACACTGCCAGGCACACCTCAGACACCCCAGGCACACCTCAGACACTCCAAGGCACCTCTCACCCCAAGTGCACCTTGACACCCCAGGCACACTCTGACACCCAGGCACACCCCAGACACTCCAAGCACACCCCTGTCACTCCCACACGTACACCTCCGACACTCCCAGGCACACCTCTGACACTCCTAGGCACCTCTATCACTCCCCTGATACACCCTAACACTCCCAGGCACCGGCCAGCCCCCGCAGGCACACCGCTGACACTGCCAGGCACCCTCAGACACTGCCAGGCATACCCCAGACACCTGGTGCACCTCTGACACCCCTGCACCCCTGACACCCCAGGCACACCTCTGACACCCCAGGCACACCTGAGACACCCCAGGCACACCCCGACACCCCAGGCACACCTCTGACACTCCCAAGCACACCTCTGACACCCCAGGCACACCTCCGACACTCCCAGGCACACCTGACACCCAGGCACACCCCACACCCCAGGTCCACCTGACACTCCCAGGCACACCTCTGACACCCCAGGTACACCTCCTGACACCCCAGGCACACCTCTGTCACCCCCAGGCACACCTCTACACTCCAAGCACACCACTGACCTCCCAGGCACACCTCTGTCACCCCAGGCACACCTCTGACATTCCCCAGGCACACCCCAGACACCCCAGGCACACTTCTCACACCCCAGGCACACCTCTGACACTTAGGTACTCCCTCTGTCACCCCTGATACACGTCTAACACTAGGCACACAGCTGACACCCCACACCTGCTGACACTGCCAGGTACACTGACACAGCCACTCAGACACAGGCATCCTCAGACACCCCCAGGCACACCTCAGACACTTCAAGGTGCACCTTGACACCCCAGGTACATCTCTGACACGCCCAGCACACACCTCTGACACTGTCAGGTACACCTCTGACACTCCCAGGCACTCCTGTGACACTGGCACACTGACACTCCCCAGGTACACCTCCCCATACTCCCCAGGCACACCTTGAGACTCCGAGTACCCACTGACACTCCCTGGCACACCACATCCCAGGACACCTCCGACACTCCCAGGCACACTCTGACACTCCCCAGGTGCACGTCCAACACTCCCCAGACACACCTCAGACACTGCCAGGTACATCTCTGACACCCCAGGTACACCTCCCTGAGACCCCAGGCACACCTCTGACACTCCTGCACCTCTGTCACCCCTGATACACCTAACACTCCCAGGTGCACCGCTGATACTCCAGGCACACAGCTGACACTGCCTGGCACACCTCAGACACTGCCAGGTACACCTCAGCCACTGCCAGGCACACCCTCAGACACTGCCAGGCACACCCTCAGACACCCCAGTTACAACTCAGACACCAAAGGTGCACCTCTGACACTCCGCGCACCTCTGACACCCCAGGCACACCGCTGACAATCCAAGGTACACCTCTGACACTCCCAGGCACACCTCTGACACTCCCCAGGCATACCTCCGACACCCCAGGCACACCTCCGACACACTCCCAGGCACACCTCACACTCCAGGCACACCTCCGACACTCCCCAGGTACAACCTGACACTCCCAGGTAAACCTCCGATACTCCTAGGCACACCACTGACACCCCAGGCACACCCTTGACACTCCTAGGCATTCCCTCTGACACTCCCTGGTTCATCTCTCTGACACCCCCAGGCACACCTCAGACACCCCCTGGCACACCCTGACACCCCAGGCACTCCACCGACATTCCCTGGTACACTCCTGACACTCCCAGGCACTCCACTGACATTCCCCTGCACACCCCAGACACCGGCACACCCCAGACACCTGCAAGCACACCTCCGACACCCTGGTTCATCTCTGACACCCCAGGCACACCTCAGACACCCCCTGGCACACCCCTGACACCCCAGGTTTCTCCACTGACACTTCCCTGGTACACCTCTGACACCCAGGCACACAGTCCACACCCCAGACACATCCTGACACTCCAGGCACATCTCTGACACTCCCAGGCACACCTGTGACACCCCAGATACACCTCCTCTGACACTGGCACTCTGCTGACACTCCCTGGTACACCCCTGACAGTCCCAGGCACACCCGACACTCCCAGGCACACCTCTGACACCCTAGGTACTCCTCTGTCACCCCTGATACACCCCAACACCCCAGCACCGCTGACACCCCAGGCACACCGCTGACACTGCCAGGCACACCCCAGACACTGCCAGCACACCTCAGGCACTCGCAGGCACCCCAGTCACTGCAAGATGCACCTCTGACACTGTCAGGCACACCTCCACACCCAGGTGCACACCCGACAATCCCAGGCACACCATTGAGACCTGAGGCACCCACCGGACACTCTGGCACACCCTGACATCCTGTGCACACCTCTGACACCCCAGTCACCCCTGACACCCCCTGGCACCTCTGACACCCCAGTACACCCTGATACTCCCAGTTAGACCTCTGACATCCCAGGCAAACTCCTGATACTCCCAGGCACACCTCTGATTCTCCCAGGCACACCCTCTGACCCTCCCAGGTACTCCTCTGACACTCTTGGTCTCACCTCTGACACCCCAGGCACACCTCTGACACTCTGGTGCACCTCCGATATTCCCAGGCACACCTCCGATATTCCCAGGCACACCTCCTGATACTCCCAGGTACACCTTGAGACTTGTACTTCAATGACACTCTGGTATACCTCTGACATTCCCGTGTACACCTCTGATAATCCCAGGCACACCTCTGACACTGTGCACCTCTGATAATCCCAGGCACACTGATATTCCAGGCACACCTCCGATAATCCCAGGTGCACACCTGAGACTGGTACTTCAATGACACTCCTGGCATACCTCTGACATTCCCAGTACTCCTCTGACACCCCAGGTAAACCTCCTGATACTCCTAGGCACACCCTCTGACACTCCCAGGCACACCTCTGACACTCCTAGGCATTCCTTGACACACCCTGGCACACCTCTGACACTCCCAGTTACTCCACTGACATTCCCTGGTACACCTCTGACACTCCCAGGCACACCCACTGACATTCCCTGGCACACCTCCCCAGACACCCCAGGCACACCCCAGACACCTGCAAGCACACCTCCGACACTCCCTGTTCATCTCTGACACCCCAGGCACACCTCAGACACCCCTGGCACACCTCTGACACTCAGGTTTCCTCCACTGACATTCCTGGTACACCTCTGACACTCCCAGGTACACAGCCAACACTCCCAGATACACCGACACTCCCCAGGCACATCTCTGACACTCCCAGGCACACCTGTGACACTCCCAGATACACCTCTGACACTCCCAGGTACTTCTGCTGACACTCTTGGTACACCCCCTGACAGTCCCAGGCACACCTCCGACACTCCCCAGGCACACCTCTGACATTCCTAGGTACTCCTGTCACCCCTGATACACCCCTGACAATCCCAGGTGCACTGCTGACACCCCAGGCACACCGCTGACACTGCCAGGCACACCTCAGACACACTCCCAGGCATACCTCCAGACACCCACAGCACCTCTGACACTCCCAATTGCACCTCTGATACCCCAGGCACACCTTGACACCCCAGGCACACCTGAGACACTCCGGTGCACACCCTGACACTCCCAGGCACACCTCTGACATTCTCAAGTACACCTCTGACAACCCAGGCACACCTCCGACACTCCCCAGGCACACTGACACTAGGCACACTTACACCCAGGCCCACCTCCGACACTCCCAGGCACACCTCTGACACCTCACAGGCACACCCTGACACTCCCCAGGCACACCTCTGTCACCCCAGGCACACATCTGACACTCCCAAGCACACCTCTGACACTCCCCTGCACCTGATATTCCCAGGTACACCTCGATATTCCCAGGCACACCTCCGATACTCCGGTACACCTTGAGACTCCCAGGTACTTCAATGACACCTGGCATACCTGACATTCCCAGGCACTCCTCCTGACACCCAGGTACACCTCTGATAACCGGCACACCTCTGACACTCCCAGGTCCGCCTGACACTCCTGAGTTACAACCTGACACTCCCAGGTAAACCTCCGATACTCCCAGGCACACCTCTGACACCCCAGGCACACCTCTGACACTCCTAGGCATTCCTTGACACACCCTGGTACACCTCTGACACTCCAAGGCACACCTGAGACACCCCTGGTACACCTCTAACACTCCCAGGCACACCCCCTTTCAATTCCCTGGTTCTGCCATGACACTCCAGGCACACCCCAGACTCCTCCCAGGCACACTCTCAGACACCCAAGGATGCACCCCTGACACCCCAAGTGCACCTCTGACACCCCAGGCACACCTCTGACACCTCCCAGGTACACCTCAGACACCCCAGGCACACCGCTGACACTCCCAGGCACACCTCTGACACCCCAAGCACACCCTGACACCCCAGGCACACCCCTTCGACACTCCCAGGCACACCTGACACCCCAGGCACACCCTCACACCCCAGGCACACCCGACACTCCCAGGCACAACTCCGACACTCCCAGGTAAACCTCCGATACTCCTAGGCACACCACACACCCAGGCACACCTCTGACACTCCCAGGCATTCCTCTGACACTCCTGGTTCATCTCTGACACTCAGGTACACCCCAGAAACCCCTGGCACACCTTGACACTCCCAGTTACTCCACTGACATTCCCTGGTTCATCTCTGACACCCAGGCACACCAGACACCCCTGGCACACCTTGACACCTGTGCCATCTGACCCATTCCTCAGGTACAACCTCTGACACTCACACTCCACTGACATTCCCCAGGCCACCCCAGACACCCCCAGGCACACCCCAGACACTGCAAGCACACCTCCGACACTCCCTGGTTCATCTCTGACACTGGCACACCTCAGACACTCCCTGGCACACCTCTGACACTCCCAGGCACACCTCTGAAACCCCAGGCCCCTCTGACACTTAGGCATTTCCTCTGACACTCCCTGGTTCATCTCTGACACCCCAGGCACACCTCCAGAAACCCCTGTACACCTTGACACTCCCAGGTTCTCCACTGACATTCTGCACCCTGACACTCCCAGGCACACAGCCAACACTCCAGATACACCTCTGACACCTCCAGGCACATCTCTGACACCAGGCACCCAGACACACTCCCAGATACACCCTGACACCCAGGCACTCTGCTGACACCTCTGGTACACCTGTGACAGACCCAGGCACACCTCCGACACCCCAGGCACACCACACTCCTAGGCACCCTCTGTCACTCCCCTGATACACCTCTAGCTGACACTCCCAGGCACACCGCTGACACCCAGGTGCCACCTCAGACACTGCCAGGCACCAGACACCCAAGGCACCTCTGACACCCCACTGCACCTCTGATACTCCCAGGCACACCTTGACACTCCCAGGTACACCTGAGACACTCCCCAGGCACACCTCTGACACTCCCAGGCACACCTCTGACATTCTCAAGCACACCCTGACAATCCCAGGTACACCTCCGACACCCCGGCACACCTCCGACACTCCAGGCACACCTACACCCAGGGCCCACCTCCGACACCCAGGCACACCTCTGACACTCACAGGCACACTCTGACACCTCCAGGCACACCTCTGTCACCCCAGGCACACATCTGACACCCCAAGCACACCTCTGACACCCCAGGCACACCCTGTCACCCCAGGCACACCCTGACATCTCAGGCACACCCCAGACCACTCTGCACCTCACACTCCAGGCACACTCTGACACTTGTGCACCTCTGTCACCCCTGAACACACGGCTAACACCACAGGCACACCGCTGACACTCCCAGGCACACCGCTGACACTGCCAGGCACACCAGACACTGCAAGGCACACCAGACCCTGCCAGGCACACCTCAGACAATCCCAGGCACACCCCAGTCACCCAAGGTGCACCTCTGACACCACCAGGCACATCTCTGACACGCCCAGGCACACCTCTGACACTGTCAGGCACACCTCTGACACTCCCAGGCACACCTCCGATACTACCAGGCACACCTTGAGACCTGAGGTACTCCACTGACACTCCTGGTACACCTCTGACATTCCCCACTACACCTCTGACACTCCCCAGCCACCCCTGACACCCCTGGTACTCCTCTGACACCCCAGGCACACCTCTGATACTCCCAGTTAGACCTCTGACACCCCAGGTAAACTCTGATACTCCCCAGGACACCTCCTGATTCTCCCAGGTACACCTCTGACACTCCCAGGTACCTCTGACACTCTTTGGATCACCTCTGAGACTCCTGTGCCACCTCTGACACTCCCTGGTGCACCTCCGATATTTCCCTGCACACCTACGATATCCCCAGGCACACCTGATACCCCAGGCACACCCTTGAGACTCCAGGCACTCCAATGACACCCCTGCATACCCCTGACATCCTATAGGTACCTCTAACACTGCAGGCACACCTGATAACCCCAGGCACACCACTGACACCTAGGTCCGCCTCCGACACTTGGGCACAACCTGACACCTCCGATACCCCAGGCACACCTCTGACACTTCCAGGTACACCTCTGACACCTCTAGGTATTCCTTTGACACACCCTGGTACACCTCTGACACTCCCAGCCAACTCCAGACACTCCCCTGGCATACCCCAACACTCCCCAGGTACACTCCTTTCACTCCCTGGTTCTCCCATGACACCCCAGGCACACCTCAGACACCCCAGGCACACCTCTGACACTCCCAGGCACACCTCAGACACTCCCCAGGAACACCTCTCACACTCCAAGGCACACCTCACACTCCACAGGCACTCCTGACACTCCCTGGCACCCTGACACTCCCAGGCACACCCCAGACACCCAGGCACACCTCAGACACCCCAGGCACACCTCTGACACTCAGGCACACCGCTCACTGCCAGGCACACCTCTGACACTCCATTTACACCTCCGACACTCCAGCACCCCTGACACTCCCAGGCACTCCACTGACACTCCCTGGTGCACCCCTGACACTCCCAGGCACTCCACTGACACCCCAGGTAAACCCAAGACACTCTCAGGTACACCCCAGACACCCAGGCACTTCTCACACCTGCAAGGACACCTCCCACACCCCAGGCACACCTCTGACACTCCCAGGCACACCTCTGACACTCCCCAGGCACACCTCTGACACTCCCAGGCACACCTCTGAAACTCCCAGGCACACCTCTGACACCCCAGGTACTCCACTGACATCCCTCACACCTCTGACACTCCCATGAACACGTCCAACACTCCCAGATATACCTGACAGTCAGGCCATCTCTGACACTAGGCACACCCTGACATTCCCAGATACACCTCTGAAACTCCCAGGCACACCTCCGATACTGCCACAGTACACCCTCTGACACTCCCAGGTACACCTCTGACACTCCTAGGTACTCCCATCACCCCTGATACACCCCTAACACTCCCAGGTTCACCGCTGACACTGCCAGGCACACCACACGCTGGGCACACATCAGACACTGCCAGGCACCCCAGACACTTGCACACCTCAGACACCCAAGCACCTCTGACACCCCAAGTGCACCTTGACACTTGTACACCTCTGACACTCAGGCACACCTCAGACACTAGGTACACGCTGACACACCCAGGTACACCTCTGACACCCCAAGCACACCTCCTGACACTCCCACGCACACCTCGACACCACAGGCACACCTGACACCCCAGGCACACCTCACAGTCCCAGGAACACCTCCGACACCCCAGGTACAACTCCGACACTCCCTGCAAACCTCCGATATCCTAGGCACACCTAGACACTCCCCAGGCACACCTGACACTCCCAGGTATTCCTTCACCCCTGGCACATCTCAGACACCCCAGGCACACCCCAAACACTCCCTGCACACCTGACACTCCCAGGCACACCTTCAATCCTTGGTTCTCCCTGACACTTGCACACCCCAGACATCTCCCAGGCACACCTCTGACACCCTAGGCACTCCCCATCACCCCTGATACACCTCTAACACTCCCAGGCAACGCCGACACTCCCAGGCACCGCTGACACCGCAGGCACACCACACCGCCAGGCATTACCTCAGACACTCCAAGGCACCTCTGACTCCCCATGCACCTCTGACACTCCCCAGGCACACCTCTGACACTCCTGGTGTTCACCTGAGACACTCCCAGGCACACCTCTGACACTCCCCAGGCACCTCTGACACTCCCCAAGCACACCTCTGACACCCCAGGCACACCTCCTGACACCCCAGGCACACCTGACACTCCAGGTCCACACCCCCCACACCGTGTCCACCTCCCAACACCAGGTACACCCCACACCCAGGTGCACACCTCTGACACTAGGTACACCTCACCCCAGGCACACCTCTGACACTCCCCTGGCACACCCTGACCTCCCCAGGCACACCCCTGTCACCCCAAGCACACCTCTGACATTCCCCAGGACACACCCCAGACACCCCAGGCACACTTCTCACACTCCCAGGCACCTCTGACACTCCCAGGCACTCCTCTGTCACCCCTGACACGTCTAACACTCCCAGGCACACCGCTGACACTCCAGGCACACCGCTGACACTGCCAGGTACACCAGACACTGCCAGGCACACCCCAGACACTGCTGCACCCCAGACACCCCAGGCAGACCTCAGTCACCCAAGGTGCACCTTGACACACCAGGCACATCTCTGACACGCCCAAGTACACCTCTGACACTGTCAGGCACACCTCTGACACCCCAGGTCCTCCCCAGACACTCCCCAGGCACACCTGACACTCCAGGCACACCTCCGATACCCCAGACACCTTTGAGACTGGAGGCATTCCACTGACACTCTGGTACACCTCTGACATTCCCAGTTCACCTCTGACACTCCCAGTTACACCCATGACACTCCCTGGTACAACTCTGACACCCCAGGTACACTCTGATACTCCCAGACCTCCTGACACTCCCAGTAAACCTCCGATACTCCCAGGCACACCTGATTCTCTGCAGACCTCTGACACCTTACACCTCTGACACTCTTGTTCACCTCTGAGACTCCCAAGCACACTCTGACACTCCCCTGGTGCACCTCCGATATTCCCAGGTACACCTGATATTCCCAGGCACACCTCCGATACCCCAGGTACACCTTGAGATTCCCAATGACACCCCTGGCATACCTCTGACATTCCCAGGTACTCTGACACTCCCCAGGCACACCCTGATAATCCCAGGTACACCTCTGACACTCCCAGGTCCGCCTGACACCCCAGGCAACCTGACACTCCCAGGTAAACCTCCGATACCCCAGGTACACCTCTGACACTGGCACACCTCTGACACCTAGGTCTTGACACACCCTGGCACACCTCTGACACTCCAGTGCACACCTCAGACACCCCTGGTACACCTCAACACTCCCAGGCACACCCTTCACCCCTGGTTCCTCCCATGACACCCCAGGCAGACCTCAGACACCCCAGGCACACCCTCAGACACCCCAGGCACACCTCTGACACTCCCCAGGCACACCCCAGACACCTAGGCACACCCCACACTCCAAGGCACACCTTTCACACTCCCCAGGCACCTGTGACACTCCCTGGCACTCTGACACCCCAGGCACACCCTCAGACACCCAGGCACACCCCAGACACTCCCAGGCACACCTCTGACACCCCAGGCACACCGCTGTCACCGCGGTACACCTCTGACAATCCACTTCACACCTGACACTCCCAGGCACACCCTGACACCCCAGGCACCCACTGACACTCCCTGGTGCACCCTGACACTCCCAGGTACTCCACTGACACCCCAGGTAAACCCAAGACACTTTCAGGCACACCCCAGACACTCCAGGCACACTTCTCACACCTGCAAGGACACCCCCCACACTCCCAGGTACACCTCTGACACTCCCCTAGGCACACCCTGACACTCCCCAGGCACACCTCTGACACTCCCCAGGCACACCTCTGAAACCCAGGCACACCTCTGACACTCCCAGGTACCCACTGACATTCCCTGGCACACCTCTGACACTCCCATGAACACGTCCAACACCCCAGATATACCTGACAGTTCCAGGTAAATCTCTGACACTTGTACACCCTCTGACATTCCCAGACACACCTCTGAACCCCAGGTACACTCGATACCAGGTACATCTCTGACACTCCCAGGCACACCTCTGACACCCTAGGCACCCCATCACCCCTGATACACCTCTACCCCGGTTCACTGCTGACACTGCCAGTATACCTCAGCCACTGCCAGGTACACATCAGACACTGCCAGGCACACCTCAGACACTCGCGCACACCTCAGACACCCAAGGCACCTCTGACACCCCAAGCACCTTGACACCCAGCACACCTCTGACACCCCAGGCACACCTCAGACACTCCTGTGCACCTGCTGACACCCCAGGCACACTCTGACACTCCTAAGCACACCTCTGACACTCCCACGTACACCTGACACTCCCAGGCACACTCGACACTCCAGGCACTCACAGTCCCAGGCACACCTCCGACACTCCCAGGTACAACGACACTCCGCGCAAACCTCCGATACCCCTAGGCACACCTCTGACACCCCAGGTACACCTCTGACACTCCCAGGCATTCCTTCACTCCTGGCACATCCCTGACACTCCCAGGTGCACACTCAGACACCCCCTGGCACACCCCTGACACTCCCAGGCACACCTCCTTTCAATTCTTGGTCTCCTGACACTGGCACACTCACATCTCAGGCACACCTCTGACACTTAGGCACTTCATCACTGACGCTACACCTCTAACACTCCCAGGCAACCCTGACATCCCCAGGCACACCACACACTGCCAGGCACACCCCAGACACTGCCACAAGGCCTCAGACACCTGCACCTGACACTCCCAAGTGCACCTCTGACACTCCCCAGGCACACCTCTGACACCCCAGGTCTCACCTGAGACACCCCAGGCACACCTCTGACACCCTGGTCACCCTGACACCAGCCACACCCCTGACACCTCAGGCACACCTGACACCCCAGGTACACTGACACCCAGTCACACTCCACACCCCAGGTCCACCTGACACCCGGTGCACACCTCTGACACCCAGTGCACACCTCTGACACCCCAGGCACACCTCTCAATTCCCCAGGCACACCCCTGACACCCCACACCTCTGACCTCCAGGCACACCCCTGTCACCCCAGGCACACCTGACATTCCAGGCACACCCCAGACTCCCAGGCACACCCCTCACACTCCCAGGCACACCCCCTGACACTCCTAGGTACACCTCTGTCACCCCTGACACGTCTAACACTCCAGGCACACCCGCTGACACCCAGGCACACCGCTGACACTGCCAGGCACACCTCAGACACTGCCAGGCACACCTCAGACACCGCCAGGCACACGCCAGACACTCCCAGGCACACCTCAGTCACCCAAGTGCACCTTGACACTACCAGGCACATCTCTGACACGCCCAAGCACACCTCTGACACTGTCTGGCACACTCCTGACACCCCAGGTTCCTCCCTGACACTCCCAGGCACACCTCCGACACCCCAGGCACACCTCCGATACCCCAGGCACACCTTGAGACTCTGAGGCATTCCACTGACACCTTGGCACACCTCTGACATCCCCAGTCACACCTCTGACACTCCTCAGTCACACCCCATGACACTCCCTGGTACAACCTCACACTCCCAGGCACACCTCTGATACCCCAGCCAGACCTCTGACACTCCCAGGTAAACCTCCGATACCCCAGGCACACCTCCGATTCTCTCCCAGGCAGACCTCTGACACTCCCCAGGTACACCCTCTGACACTCTTTGATTCACCTCTGAGACTCACACACCTCTGACACCCCTGCACCTCCGACATTCCCAGGCACACCTCCGATATTCAGGAACACCTCCGATACTCCCAGGTACACCTTGAGACTAGGTACTCAATGCCACCTTGGCATACCTCTGACATTCCCCAGGCACTCCCCTGACACCCCAGGCACACCTCTGATAATCCCAGGCACACCCTCTGACACTCCCAGGTCCGCCTCCGACACTCCTAAGGGCACAACCTGACACTCCCCAGGTAAACCTCCGATACCCTAGGCACACCTCTGACACTCCCAGGCACACCTCTGACACCCTAGGCATTCCTTGACACACCCTGGCACACCTCTGACACCCCAGGCACACCTCAGACACCCCTGGCACACCTCTAAAACCCCAGGCACACCCTCTCACCCCTGGTTCTGCCATGACACCCCAGGCACACCTCAGACACCCCAGGCCACCCTCAGACACCCCAGGCACAACCTCCTGACACCCCAGGCACACCCCACACACCCCAGGCACACCCTCTCACACCCAAGGTACACCCCACACACCCCAGGCACCCTGAGACACCCCTGGCACTTCTCTGACACCCCAGGCACACCTCAGACACCCGGCACACCCCAGGCACTCCCCAGGCACACCCTCTGACACCCACAGGCACACCCCTGACACCTCCAGGCACACCGCTGTCACTGCCAGGCACACCTCTGACACTTCATTTACACCTCCGACACCCCGAGGAACACCCCTGACACCCCAGGCACTCCACTGACACCCCTGCACCCCTGACACTCCCCAGGCACTCCACTGACACCCCAGGCAACCCCAGACACTCCCAGGTCCACCCCAGACACCCCAGGTACACTTTCACACTTGCAACACACCTCTCACACTCCCAGGCACACCTCTGACACTCCCAGGCACACCTCTGACACTCCCAGGCACACCTCTGACACTCCCAGGCACACCTCTGAAACCCTAGGAAAACCTCTGAACTCCCAGGTACTCCACTGACATTCCCTGGCACACCCTCTGACACTCCCAAGAACACGTCCAACACTCCCAGATATACCTCTGACAGTTCCAGGTACATCTCTGACACTCTGGCACACCTTCTGACATTCCCAGACACACCTCTGAAACCCCAGGCACACCTCCTGATACTGCCAGGTACACCTCTGACACCCCAGGCACACCTCTGACACTCCCTAGGCACCTCTATCACCCCCTGATACACCTCTAACACCCCAGGTACACCGCTGACACTGCCAGGCACACCTCAGCCACTGCCAGGTACACCCCAGACACTGTCAGGTACACCAGACTCCCAGGCACACCTCAGACACCAAGGTGCACCCCTGACACCCCAAGCACCTTGACACTCCCAGGCACACGTCTGACACCCCAGGCACACCCCAGACACTCCCAGGCACACCCCAGAGACCCCAGGCACACCCCAGACACCCAGTGCACCTCTGACACTCCCAAGCACCTTGACACTCCCCAGGCACACCTGACACCAAGCACACCTCTGACACCCCAGGCACACTCCTGACACCCCAGGCACACCTCCGACACTCCCCAGGCACACCTCACAGTCCCAGGCACACCTCCGACACTCCCAGGACAACCTGACACCCCAGGTAACCTCCTGATCTCTAGGACACCTCTGACACTCCCCAGGCACAACCCTGACACTCCCAGGCATTCCTGACACCCTGGCACATCTCTGACACTCCCAGGTACACCTCAGACACTCCCCTGGCACACCTCTGTCACCCCAGGCACACCCCTTTCACCCCTTGTCTCCCTCTCCTGACACCCAGGCACACCCCAGCCACAGGCACACCCCAGACACCCCAGGCACACCTCTGACACCCCAGGCAAACCCCAGACACCCCCTAGGCACCCCTCACACACCACAAGGCACACCCCACACTCCCCAGGCACACCCTGTGACACCCCTGCACCTCTGACATCCTGTCTTTCACCTCAGACACTCAGGTACCCAGACTCCCAGGCACACCTCAGACACCCCAGCACATCTCTGATACCCCAGGTACACCGCTTACACTGCCAGGCACACGTCTGACACCCATGCACACCTGATACCCCAGGCACACCTCTGACACCCAAGCGCAATCCACTGACACTCCCTGGCACACCCCCCTGACAGTCCCAGGCATCTCCGACACCCCAGGTACACCCCACACTCCCCAGGTCTCCACCAACATTCCCCGGCACACCTCTGACACCCCAGGCACACGTCCAACACTCCCCAGATACACCCTGCAGACTCTCCCAGGCACACCTCTGACACCCTGTACCTCTGTCACCCTGATACACACATCTAACACTCCAGTACTGCTGACACTGGCACACCGCTGACACTGGCACACCGCTGACACTCCCATGCACACGCCGACACCCAGGCACACCCCAGCCACTCCAGGCACACCCCAGACAATCCCCAGGCACACCTTAGACACCCAAGGCACCCCTGACACCCCCAAGCACACCTCTGACACCCCCAGGCACACCCCGACACCCCAGGCACACCTCGACACCCCCAGGCACACTCTCACACTCCCAGGCACACCTCCGACACTCCCAGGCACAACCCGACACTCCCAGGCAAAACCTCCGATACTCCTAGTCTCCACTCTGACACCCCAGGCACACCTCTGACACCCCAGGCATTCCTCTGACACTCCCCTGGTACATCTCTGACAACCCGGCACACCTGGAGACACTCCCTGGACATCTACACTCCCAGGCACACCCTTTCACCCCTGGTTCTCCCCTGACACACTCCCCAGGCACACCTCAAACACCCCAGGCACACCCCAGTCAACCCCAGGCACACCTCCACACCCAGGCACACCCTCAGACACCCCTGGCACACCTCCTCACACCCCACGCACACCGCTGACACTGCCAGGCACACTTCTGTCACCCACACACTGACACCCCAGGAACACCTCTGACACTCCCCAGGCACTCCACTGACACTCCTTGGCACCCCTGACAGTCCCAGGCACACCTCCGACACTCCCCAGGCACACCTCTGACACCCCTGGTACTCTGACACCCCAGGCACACCTCAGACACTCCCCAGGCACACCCAAGACACTCCCAGGCACACCTTAGACACTCCCCGCACACCTCTGACACTCCCAGGTACACCTGAGACACTCCCAGGCACACCGGCTGACACCCCAGGCACACCTCTGACAGTCCTAGGCACCTCTGTCACCCCTGATACACCTCTAACACTCCCAGGCACACTGCTGACACCCCAGGCACACCGCTGACACTGCCAGGCACACCCCAGCCACGCCAGGCACACCAGACACCCCCCAGGCACACCAGACACCCAAGGCACCTCTGACACCCCAAGCACACCCTGACACTCCCAGGCACACCCGACCAATCTGCGGCACACCCCGACACCGGCACACTTCAAACTCCAGGCACACCTGACACCCCAGGTACAACCACACCCCAGGTAACCTCCGATACCTAGATACACCCTCTGACACCCAGGCACACCCTCTGACACCCTAGGACCTCTGACACCCCTCACATCTCTGACAACTTGCACACCCCAACACCCCTGCACACCTGACACCCCAGCACACCCTTTCACCCCTGGTTCTCCCCTGACACCCCAGGCACACCAAACACCCCAGGCACACCCCAGACACCCCCAGGCACACCTCTGACACTCCAGTGCCCCAGACACCCTGGGCACACCCCACACCCCAGGCACACTCCTCACACCCCAGGCACACCGCGGACACTGCCAGGTACACTTGTCACCCATGTACACCCCTGACACTCCTGCAGAACACCTCTGACACTCCTGTACTCCACTGACACTCCCTCACACACCTGACAGTCCCAGGTACACCCTCAGACACCCCAGGCACACCTCTGACAACTCCCTGCATTTCTGACACCCCAGGTACACCCTCAGACACACTCCCAGGCACACCTAAGACAACTCTGGCACACCCAGACACTCCCCAGGCACACCTCTGACACTCCCAGGTACACCGCTGACACTGCCAGAACACCCTGTCACCCATGTACACCTCCGACACTCCCAGGTAAACCTCTGACACCAGCTACTCCACTGACACTCCCTGGTACACCCCTGACAGTCCCAGGTACACCTGACACCCCAGGCACACCTCTGACACTCCCAGGCACACGTCCAACACTCCCAGATACACCCTCAGACACTGCCAGGTACATCTCTGACACTCCCATGCACACCTCTGACACTCCCTCAGGTAACACCTCTGACAGTCCTGGGTACTCCTCTGTCACTCCCTGATACACCTCTAACACTCCCAGGTGCACCGCCAATACTTCCAGGTACACAGCTGACACTGCCTGGTACACCTCAAACACTGCCAGGTGCACCTCAGACACTGCCAGGTACCTCAGACACTCCCAGGTACCTCAGACACTCAAGGTGCTTTCTGAGACTCCCAAGTGCACCTCCTGACAGTCTCAGGCACAATTCTCACACTCCCAGGTACACCTGAGACACTCCCAGGTACACCTTGAGCACTCCCAGGTACCTCTGACACTCCCAAGTACACCTCTGGCCTCCCAGGTACACCTCCGACGCTCCCAGCTACACCTCCGTCCTCCCAGGTACCTTCTTACACTCCCAGGTACACCTCCGACACTCCCAGGTACATCTCTGACCTCCCAGGTACCTCTGACACTCCCAGGTACACCTCTGTCAATCCCAGGTACATCTCTGACCTCCCAGGTACTCACGGCATTCCTGGTACACCCTGACACTCCCAGGTACACCTCTGACCTCCTAGGTACTCCTGTCACTCCCTGATACGTCTAACACTCCCAGGTACACCATGACACTCCCAGGTACACCGCTGACACTGCCAGGTACCTCTGTCTCCATGTACACCTCAGACACTGCCAGGTACACCTCAAACACTGCCAGGTACACCTCAGACACTCCCAGTACCTCAGTTACTCCAAGGTACCTCTGACACTCCCAGGTACACGCTGACACTGCCAGGTACTCTGACCTCCATGTACTCTCCGACCTCCCAGGTACACCCCCAACCCCTCCCAGGTACTCACTGACACTCCCTGGTACACCTGTGCTCCCAGGTACTCCTGACACTCCCAGGTACACCCCAGACACTCCAGGTACATCCCAGACACTCCCAGGGACACTTCTCACACTCGCAAGTACACCTCCGACACTCCCAGGCACACCTCTGACCTCCCAGGTACACCTCCCACCTCCCAGGTACACCTCTGACCTCCCAGGTTCACCTCCTTCACTCCCTGATTCTCTAGCCTCCCAGGTACTCCACCCCAACCTCCCTGGTACACCCCAGTTCCAGGGTCACCTCTGTTACTCCCAGGCACCTCTCAGCCTCCCAGGTACCTGAGACACTCCCAGGTACACCACCCCAACCTCCCAGGCACACCTCTGGGCTCCCAGGTACACCTCTGACCTCCCAGGTCACCCAGCATTCCCTGGTACACCTCTGACCCTCCAGGGAACACGTCCAACACTCCCAGATACACCTCTGACACTCCAGGTACATCTCTCCTGACACTCCCAGGAACGCCTCTGACTACTCCAGGTACACCTCTGACCTCCCAGGTACACCTCCCACACTCCCAGGTACACCTCTGACACTCCCAGGTTCACCTCCTTCACTCCCTGGTACACCCCTGACAGTCCCAGGTACCTCAGACTACTCCCAGGTACACCTCTGACACTCCTGGTGCTTCTCCTGACACTCCCAGGTACACCTCAGACCTCCCAGGTCACCTAAGACAATCCCAGGTACACCTCAGACACTCCCAGGCACACCTCTGACCTCCCAGGTACACCGCTGACACTGCCAGGTACTGTCACTCCATGCACACCTCCGGCACTCCCAGGTAAACCTCTGACACTCCAGGTACTCCTGACCTCCTGGTACACCCCTGACAGTCCCAGGTACACCTCCCACTCCCAGGCACACCTCCCAGCACTCCCAGGTACACGTCCCCACTTGCTCCAGATACACCTCGAACCTGCCAGGTACATCTCTGACACTCCCAGGTACACCTCCTGGCACTCCCAGGTACACCTCTCAAGCCTCCTGGGTACTCCTCTGTCCTCCTGATACACCTCTAACACTCCCAGGTGCACCGCTGATACTTCCAGGTACACAGCTGACACTGGGTACACCTCGAACCTGCCAGGTCACCTCAGACACTGCCAGGTACCTCAGACACTCCAGGTACACCTCAGACACTCCAGGTGCACTTCTGAGACTCCCAAGTGCACCTCTGACACTCTCAGGCACAATTCTCACCTCCCAGGTACACCTGAGACACTCCCAGGTACCCCTGCCCAACCTCCCAGGTACCTCTGCACTCCCGTGCACCTCCCACACTCCCAGGTACACCTCCGCCTACTCCAGCTACACCTCCGTCCTCCCAGGTACACTTCTTACCTCCCAGGTACACCTCCGACTTGCTCCCAGGTACATCTCTGACACTCCCAGGTACACCTCTGACACTCCCAGGTACACCTCTGTCAATCCCAGGTACATCTCCTGACACTCTCAGGTACTCACCGGCATTCCCTGGTACACCCCTGACACTCCCAGGTACACCTCTGACACTCCTGGGTACTCTCTGTCACTCCTGATACCGTCTGCACTCCCAGGTACACCTGACCTCCCAGGTACACCGCTGACACTGCCAGGTACACCTCTGTCCCTCCATGCACCTCAGACACTGCCAGGTACACCTCGAACACTGCCAGGTACTCAGACACTCCCAGGTACACCTCAGTCACTCCAGGTGCACCTCTGGCCTCTCTCCAGGCCTGGCCCAGCACCAGGTACACCTCTGACACTCCATGTACACCTCCGGCACTCCCAGGTACACCCCAACTCCCAGGTACTCCACAGCCTCCTGGTACACCCTGGCCTCCCAGGCTCACCCCAACACTCCCAGGTACACCCAGACACTCCCAGATACATCCCAGACACTCCCAGGGACACTTCTCACACTTGCAAGTACACCTCCCGACACTCCCAGGCACACCTCTGGCCTCCCAGGTACCTCCCACACTCCCAGGTACACCTCCCAGACCTCCCAGGTTCACCTCCTTCACTCCCTGATTCTCCCCTGACCTCCCAGGTGCTCCACTGACACTCCCTGGTAACACCCCTGACAGTTCAGGTTCACCTCTGACACTCCCAGGCACCTCCCTGACCTCCCAGGTACACCTGAGACACTCCCAGGTACACCCTGACACTCCCAGGCACCTCTGAAACTCCCAGGTACCCCCCTGACACTCCCAGGTACTCCTGACATTCCCTGTTACCTCTGACACTCCCAGGAACGTCCTTACTCCCAGATACACCTCTGACACTCCCAGGTACATCTCTGACCTCCCAGGAACGCCTCCTGACCTCCCAGGTACACCTCTGACACTCCCAGGTACACCTCCCACACTCCAGGTACACCTCTGACCTCCCAGGTTCACCTCCTTCACTCCTGATTCTCCCCAACACTTCCAGGTACACCTCAGACACTCCCAGGTACCTCAGACACTCCCAGGTATGCCTCTGACACTCCCATGTACACCTCAGACACACCTAGGTGCACCTCTCCACACTCCCAGGTACAACTCTCCTCCCAGGTACTCAGTGACCTCCTGGTGCTTCTCTGACACTTCAGGTACACCTTAGACCTCCAAGGTGCACCTCTGACACTCCCAAGTACACCCTCTGACACTCCCAGGTACACCTCCGGCCACTCCCAGGTACACCTCCGGCCTCCAGGTACACTTCTCACACTCCCAGGTACACTTCCGACACTCCCAGGTACTTCGCTTGCTCCTGGTACACCCCGACAGTCTCAGGTACACCTCCGGCACTCCCACCTCTGGCACTCCCAGGTACTCCACTGACATTCCTGAACACCTCTGACACTCCCAAGAACACGTCCAACACTCCCAGGACACCTCTGCACTCCCAGGTACATCTCTGGCCTCCCAAGTACACCTCTGACACTCCAGATACACCTCAGACCTCCCAGGTACACCTCCGATACTCTCAGGTACACCTGTGACACTCCCAGGTACACCTCTGACACTCTCAGGTACTCTCTGTCTCCCTGATACACATCCTGACACTCCAGGTACACCTCTGACACTCCCAGGTACACCGCTGACACTGCCAGGAACACCTCTGTACTCCATGTGCACCTCCGACACTCCCAGGTAAACCTCTGACACTCCAAGGTACTCCACTGACCTCCCTGGTACCCTGACAGTCCCAGGTACCTCCGACTACTCCCAGCACACCTCTGACACTCCCAGTGTCAACACTCCCAGATACACCTCAGACACTGCCAGGTACATCTCTGACACTCCCAGTTTCAAGCACTCCCAGGT
>NW_024744215.1:0-12500 GCF_018991925.1 Homarus americanus | reverse complement strand
GAGGAACTTCACATGATGATGCTGTAGCAAAACATTCACTACGGGGTGTCGTAGCATCTTGGGGACACCACGTGGTCCACATGACTCACTCATTCAAGTGGGTGAGGTGTGGTCCCAGGCCTCTCTATCGTGGAGTCTCAGGGGAAGTATAACCGGGTACCTGGGACCTCACTGTGTGAAGGTGGTTAGCTAGCTTGGGTCAGACTCAACTGCCGAGTTGTTTTTCACTGAGTTAAGCACTGTTCACCAATACCACCACCAGTTCCATTCCTTGGCCAAATGAGATAGTACCTTTATGGCAAGAACTTGCTTGATAGTCCGCTGGGAGGAGGCTCAGGAGTGAGTTGGTATAAACACCATATAAATAATAATAATAATAATAATAATAATTAACGGTTTATTGAAAGAGCTTGGCAGCCAGAAGACTGAAAATATACAGTTACATATTTGGGGAATGGGTTACGAATTACAAATAATATACAAGTAACAGGAGTGACACAAATAAGACATATAATAACTAGCTGGGGAAAAGCTCAAACTACAGTTCATTTCAACATAGTGACAGTGCAAGGAGTAGTGTTTACTGGGAGTGAGTACACTGATTTATTACAAGTTATCGATAATTTTTACAATGGTTGGGACTGGGCTGTTCTTATAGAGATCAGTTCGTGCACGTATGGGCTGGATGCGGTTGTGGTGTCGAAGAGCAATTCTCGGGCTAGGGATCTCAGGTGGTAGTAGGAGCCGGTGTCGAGGATGGTGTAGAAGCTTCTTACCAAATTTGCAGATGAGGTCGTGGTGATGGTCAGTGAGAGTCGAAAGGGTCAGTGTGTTGAGCGCCTCTTGATATGTGGAGTAGGAAGGGGAGAGAATAATCTTGCATGCCCTCTTTTGCACTTTTTCGAGGTGTTTACGTTGTGTGGCATTTAGGAGTGAAGACCAGGTGGAGGAGGTATAGGTGAGCTTGGGAAGTGTTTTTTAGAATGTTGTGTAAACACTCGAGGAGCTTCGTGTGCAGGACCACTTATACTTATCGGCGTAGAGGTGGAGGACGGAAACTGAGGATTTGATAACTTTCACTGACGCAGGGTTTCCTAATTTAGTTTGTTGTCTATATGTATGTGTGTGTGTGTGTGTGTGTGTGTGTGTGTGTGTATACTACTGTACTTTTTAGATCCTCCTACGCAACCTAACCTATTATAGTTAAGTATAGTAGGCTATACACTATTTTGTTAGTATGTGTTATAAAATGAAATTGCATGTTATTATTATTAATATTATTATTATTAATAATATTATTATTATTAATATTATTATTATTATTAGTAGTAGTAGTAGTAGTATTAATATTATTATTATTGTTATTATTATTACATGCTAATATAATACTAAGTTGCCCGCCAGATTTCCTCAGAGATGGGAGGAGCACATTGGCGGCGGTGTTGTTTATACTCCGCCCGATTACTGATTCCTATTCACCGAGCCAGAGCTGGCGGGCGGCGTGTTATGTGCCACGTTTTGTTTCCCTTTGGGCGTACCGCTCAGCTGGGGAGTAGGAGATTTCATAAAAAGAAAGTTTGAGTGGAGAGCACACCTTTTCCTTCACATACAGTTATCTTAGACCATCTACTAGTATAATAGTTTGCACAAAAATACTCTACACTCTTTATAGGTTATTGTTATGTTGTTGTTTTTTTTTTGACTTCTCATCAGATTGTGCATTCAACTAATATACACTAATAGTGTGTTTATTATTATGTTTTATAGTATTATTTCGTAAAATATTGGGAAACACAATTATAGTCACTAGTATAGTATATTATTGGGGTTTATAGCAGTTTGTGGTCTAATAGTATCATGCCTTATGAGTGGTGTTCTATGTAGTGATGATTAGGCAATAAAATATGCTTTGGGTGTTTATAGCAGTTTGTGGTCTACTAGTATCATGCTTTATGGGTGGTGTTCTATGTAGTGATGATTAGGCCATAAAATATGCTTTGGGTTTATTGCTAACAAAATATACTTTGCTCTACCGCTGTAGTGCAAAACATGGTGAAACTTACATACACCGTTAATAAAGTATTGATGGAAGAAGAAGAAGAAGAAGTAAGAGGAAGAATTGTGGAGGGAATGAACAGTGAGACAATGTATAGCCTCCGGGATGGCGGCAGCGTTTCTGTTATTAATATATAATAAGACACAGGAAAATATGTTGTTCTACCTGTATTATTACCTTTGCGATAGCATGGTTCAATTTTGGGAGGACAGAGGAAGGAGCAGGAGGTTAGGAAGGGAGAGATAGTGTCTGTGATCCTCGGGTCACCACTCCTCGGATTGTGTCAGTTCAAGTTTAGAAGCTCCAACAACTTTCCCTGAATACGAATTCGCAACCTTTCGATTTACAACAGGTCCCTACTTACTGCTACAGTAGGTAAACAGGGACCAAGGGGGCTAGGAATAGTGTCCAAACAACTTGCTCCCACCTGCCTGTGTGATGTAGTCGTGGCCAAATTAGGTTAGGATACAGACACATCTGGCAAGTTAGTAACGCTGCACCCATACCGGAACACTCAGCATGTAAACTTTGTGATACACCTTAAAGCATTTGTTATTTGAATGGTTAATTGTCAAAGCCCCCAGGCCACCCCACTTATTGTATCTTGAACTATGTCATTACTTCATTGAGGACATTACATTCTTGCTCTTTATCCCAAATTGGCTAGCCCACACTGGTAAATGTGTACTGTACTGTCAATGAATCTGATGTATTTATTTGTGTATGAACCTGACTGAAAATAAGGTCGCCTCCCTGGCTGCTGCTGCTAAAGCTGCTTCTTGCGCCCTTCTAAGTCCCGTTTAAGTCCCCCACCCCAGGCCCCCACAACCGCCCTTCACATCTACACCATTCTAAAACATTTACACTCAATTTCCACAGAGTGTTATCCTGCAAAACGTTGATGTCGTATATTTCTCTCTTTAAGTGATATCCTGTGGCTCCGAAAGGAGCCTGTTTGGTTAGGTTGTCTTGTGTGAACGAACCTTGGGTTCTTATTTCTTCTCTGTCTTCTTGGGGAGGAGCACAGCTTGGATGTTAGGAAGGACACCCCCTTGGCCAATGGTGACTCCAGACAGGAGCTTGTTCAGCTCCTCGTCATTGCGAATGGCAAGCTGAAGATGACGCGGGATAATGCGGGTCTTCTTGTTGTCGCGGGCGGCGTTACTGGCCAGCTCGAGCACTTCTGCTGCCAGGTACTCCATGACGGCTGCAAGGTACACAGGGGCACCTGCACCAACACGCTCAGCATAGTTGCCTTTACGCAAGAGACGGTGGATCCTACCCACGGGGAACTGGAGTCCGGCCCTGCTAGAACGGGACTTTGACTTGCCCTTCACCTTGCCTCCCTTGCCGCGTCCTGACATGTTGCTGCTGCTGCTTTTCGTGATAGGAGTTAAATTTCCGCCCGCCACCTTGGTCTTTTATACCAAGCTCAGGATCAGGCCAGGTGGCTGTCTCGCGGACCCAACCAATGTAAGAGAGCCGTAGCTGCAGCCAGTCTGATCCTGAGCGGCCCGCTCGGTATATAAGGAAAAGTTAGTCGGGCCAGTTTTCAATTCTCTCGCTCCGCGCCACGAGTAACTGTGCCGCCATGCCTCCCAAAACTTCCGGAAAGGCTGCCAAGAAGGCTGGAAAGGCCCAGAAGGCCATTGCCAAGGGTGACAAGAAGAAGAAGCGCAGGAGGAAGGAAAGCTACAGCAACTACATCTACAAGGTACTGAAGCAAGTGCACCCCGACACAGGAGTCTCCTCCAAAGCTATGTCCATCATGAACTCTTTCGTGAACGACATCTTCGAGCGCATCGCTGCCGAGGCTTCCCGCCTGGCGCACTACAACAAACGCTCCACCATTACAAGTCGGGAAATCCAGACAGCTGTCCGACTCTTGCTGCCCGGTGAACTGGCCAAGCATGCCGTGTCTGAGGGCACCAAGGCTGTCACTAAGTACACCTCTTCCAAGTAAGAGGTTACTTGTGCACAACAAACACGCCATCCCACTACTACAACTTAATCGGCTCCATCGGAGCCACAGTTACATGTTAAAGAGACAGTTACCGACAGTGATGTATTGAGAGGGAAATAAAAAAAAAATTATAATAATCTGCATTCTCTATTGGCGTAGAAACAGGACTAAATCGAAACATAATAAATAAATAAATAAATTCTGCGTGGAGTAGTTTCACACCCACTGCAAAGTGACATACCTGGAGTGTGTTTGGGCTTCATTTCTTGTTTGCAGCACGCCTATTTCATGTAAACAATGTATTTTATTTTATTGTATTTTCTTTTATTTGAGTTATTTATTTACTTATTTATTGTTTATATATTTATTTGTTACTAGCTCTTGTTTGTTGCACCCACCTCCCGAATTGATCACCTACTATACAATCGTGCCTGCACGAATGTTACCAACTTACCGTTAGGCGATTTGGGTACCCGAAATTAACGCTCTCCTACCACCAACCATTTCGATTGTCATGAAAATTATCTTCAGAACAGTTCTTTGGCCCTGAGAAGGGCCGAGTTATAGATGTCTGGTAGGTTTTGTTGTGCTTTTTGTTTTTCCCCAAGGAAGAGGACTTAAGCACGCTCTCCGCGGATGCGCCGGGCCAGCTGGATGTCCTTGGGCATGATGGTAACGCGCTTGGCGTGAATGGCACACAGGTTGGTGTCCTCGAAAAGACCCACCAGGTAAGCCTAAGAGGCTTCCTGCAGAGCCATGACGGCAGACGACTGGAAGCGCAGGTCAGTCTTGAAATCCTGGGCGATCTCACGCACCAGGCGCTGGAAGGGCAGCTTCCTGATGAGTAGCTCTGTGCTCTTCTGGTAACGACGGATCTCACGAAGGGCGACGGTTCCGGGCCTGTAACGATGGGGCTTCTTGACACCACCGGTGGCTGGGGCGGACTTGCGAGCTGCCTTGGTGGCAAGCTGCTTCCGTGGAGCCTTGCCTCCAGTGGACTTGCGGGCAGTCTGTTTAGTACGGGCCATCTCGACGACGAAATAGTCAATACGGGCGGCCCGGCAGGCGGGCGGGCTTATATACAGACATTCTCCACCTCAGTCGCCACCTCATTGGCCACGAGTGCCGCATGCGTCATCCGCAAGCTACGCCCCACCTCCAAGAGGGAGGGACGGCCTTGGATGAACGATACTACCGCTGCGTCCACAGCACGCCACCTACTCCCACCAAACCGTGGGCGAAGCCACACCAGGACCACCTGTAGTAGCAACCACAACAACATGACTGGACGAGGCAAAGGAGGCAGGGACTTGAAAGGGCGTGGCGCTAAGCGTCATCGTGGGCGGTGCTTTTCGTGACAACATCCAGGGTATCACCAAGCCCGCTATTCCGTCGTCTAGCTCAGAGCGGAGGTGTTAAACGTATATCCGGCCTTATCTTACGAGGAGACCCGCGGCGTCCTCAAGGTGTTTCTGGAGAACGTCATCCGTGACGCCGTCACCTACACCGAGCACGCAAAAAGGAAGACCGTCACCGCCATGGATGTGGTGTATGCCCTGAAACGGCAGGGCCGCACCCTTTATGGTTTTGGTGGTTAATCAACCTGATGGACGGGCGCACACCACCACCACCACCACGACAACCAAATATACGGACCTAATTTTAGGTCCACATTTAAATCGCTAAAGAGTTGGTTAGACACTGAGTAAATCGTTGAAAATATATCCAATAACATGATCCTCTCTAATTCTGGACTTGTGGTATGAGTATAGGTTGTGTGTGAACGTGTTGGAACCACTTCCTAATAATTGTCAGTCAGTCAGTCAACATTCACCTAACCTCCAGGTACCTCACCTAACTTCCTGTAGCGTCACCGAACCTCACGAAATGTAACCCAATGTAGTTTATAATCTATCCTAACATGACATAACATAACCACGCACTATATTACTTCGGTAAGAGTAATGAGTTTTAATACACAAAGTTGCAGTTATCATTCATTCATACATACATACATACATACATACATACATACATACATACATACATAACATGCTAGTGGCAGGGGGGGATTGAAGTGAATTTTAGGAGGATAGAATAGGTGCAGTGGCTAAACAGCGCTTGCGTGAGGGACTTTAAGCAGCAACTCGCCTGGATGCGGCAGGATAGAGTCAGGTCAAGCGTCCGGTGCATGTTGGGTTCCGCCATGGTTTCTCAGTGTTTGGTCGGCTTGATTGTGTGTGTTGTTTTGTTGTTTGGAGGAAATGTCTTGGTATTCTTCTTCTTAGCTTGAAGTTGATTTTCTTCTAACTCTCCTCCTCTTGTTGTTCGTCTTCCTCGTGTCTGCTATCATTCTGTAAAGACTCTCTATATGTATGTAGGTATGAGGGAGTAAATAGCTGCTTTGCCATATATATCATATCTGCTGGTGTTGTACTGTACGGCTTCGGTATTTCTTAATATACAAACGGCACCGTTAGGGGATTGAGGTATTTAAAAACCAGCCTGCATTACTTATATATAGAACTAAATAATGTGGCTTGGACAATAATGACGACTACTCTCTCCTACCTTCCCCAAACAAGGGCTTTTCGAAAGTATACATTGGACACAAATGACTTAGTACATCATAAATTGGTGGTTTAACAAAAGCCCCCATTAGAGAAAGGTGAAGGAGCACACAGTGAACATACAGATTAATGTTTGCACGCGTAGATCATGTAAGGTGAGATGTTGAACACCAGACACGTAGTGTAGTAACTCCCTCACAGATGGCGTTATGAGGGGCCTGATGATGTAGCAGTTACCTCACAGATGGTGTTATGAGGAAATTCACATGATGATGCTGTAGCAAAACATTCACTACGTGTTGTCGTAGCATCTTGGGGACACCACGTGGTCGACATGACTCCCTCATTCAAGTGGGTGAGGTGTGGTCCCAGGCCTCTCTATCGTGGAGTCTCAGGGGAAGTATAACTGGGTACCTGGGACCTCACTGTGTGAAGGTGGTTAGCTAGCTTGGGTAAGACTCAACTGCCGAGTTGTTTTTCACTGAGTTAAGCACTGTTCACCACTATTCATCACTGGTTCCATTCCTTGGCCAAATGAGATAGTACCTTATGGCAAGAACTTGTTGATAGTCCGCTGGGGAGGAGGGTTCAGGGGAGTGAGTTGGTATGGGCCAACATATAAATAATAATAATAATAATAATAATAATAATAATTAACGGTTTATTGAAAGAGCTTGGCAGCCAGAAGGCTGAAAATATACAGTTACATATTTGGGGAATGGGTTACGAATTACAAATAATATACAAGTAACATAAGTGACATAAATAAGACATATAATAACTAGATGGGGAAAGGCTCAAACTACAGTTCATTTCAACATAGTGACAGTGTAAGGAGCAGTGTTTACTGGGAGTGAGTACACTGATTTATTACAAGTTATTGATAATTTTTACAATGGTTGGGACTGGGCTGTTCTTATAGCGATCAGTTCGTGCACGTATGGGCTGGGCTGATGCGTTGTGGTGTCGAAGAGCAATTCTCGGACTAGGGATCTCAGGTGGTAGGAGCCGGTAAGTCGGGATGGTGTAGAAGCTTTACCAAATTTGCAGATGAGGTCGGGTGATGGTCAGTGAGAGTCTAAAGGGTCAGTGTGTTGAGCTTCTTGATATGTGGAGTAGGAAGGGTAGAGAATAATCTTGCATGGCCTCTTTTGCACTTTTTCGAGGTGTTTACGTTGTGTGGCATTTAGGGAGGAAGACCAGGTGGAGGAGGCATAGGTGAGCTTGGGAAGTATGAATGTTGTGTAAACACTGAGGAGCTCGTGTGCAGGACCACCGAGGGACTTGAGTCGGCGGAGGAGGTGGAGACGGAAACTGGAGGATTTGATAACTTCACTGACGTGTGGTTTCTAATTTAGTTTGTTGTCTATATGTATGTGTGTGTGTGTGTGTGTGTGTGTGTGTGTGTGTGTGTGTGTGTATACTACTGTACTTTTTAGATCCTCCTACGCAACCTAACCTATTATAGTTAAGTATAGTAGGCTATACACTATTTTGTTAGTATGTGTTATAAAATGAAATTGCATGTTATTATTATTAATATTATTATTATTAATATTATTATTATTATTATTATTAGTAGTAGTATTATTATTATTATTATTGTTATTATTATTACATGCTAATATAATACAAAGTTGCCCGCCAGATTTCCTCAGAGATGGTAGGAGCACATTGGCGGCGGTGTTGTTTATACTCCGCCCGATTACTGATTCCTATTCACCGAGCCAGAGCTGGCGGGCGGCGTGTTATGTGCCACGTTTGTTTCCCATTGGGCGTGTACCGCTCAGCTGGGGAGTAGGAGATCATAAAAAGAAAAGTTTTATGGAGAGCACACTTTTCCTTCACATACAGTTATCTTTAGACCATCTACTAGTATAATAGTTTGTACAAAAATACTCTACACTCTTTTCTAGGTTGTTGCTATTTTTGTCTCATCAGATTTATTCAACTAATATACACTATTAGTGTGTTTATTATTATGTTTTATAGTATATTTCGTATAATATTGGGTAAATACAATCTTTATAGTCACTAGTATAGTATATTATTGGGGTGTATAGCAGTTTGTGGTCTAATAGTATCATGCTTTATGAGTGGTGTTCTATGTAGTGATGATTAGGCAATAAAATATGCTTTGGGTGTTTATAGCAGTTTGTGGTCTACTAGTATCATGCTTTATGGGTGGTGTTCTATGTAGTGATGATTAGGCCATAAAATATGCTTTTGGTTTATTGCTAACAAAATATACTTTGCTCTACCGCTGTAGTGCAATACATGGTGAAACTTACATACACCGTTAATAAAGTATTGATGGAAGAAGAAGTAAGAGGAAGAATTGTGGAGGTAATGAACAGTGAGACAATGTATAGCCTCCGGGATGGCGGCAGCGTTGCTGTTATTAATATATAATAAGACAATAGGAAAATATGTTGTTGCCCTACCTGTATTACCTTTAAGGATAGCATGGTTCAATTTGGGGAGGACAGAGGAAGGAGCAGGAGGTTAGGAAGGGATTTGTAGTGGGAGAGATAGTGTCTGTGATCCTCGGGTCACCACTCCTCGGATTGTGTCAGTTCAAGTTTAGAAGCTCCAACAACTTTCCTTGAATACGAATTGGCAACCTTTCGATTTACAACAGGTACCTACTTACTGCTACAGTAGGTGAACAGGGACCAAGGGGGCTAGGAATAGTGTCCAAACAACTTGCTCCTGCCTGCCTGTGTGATGTAGTCGTGGCCAGAATTAGGTTAGGATACAGACACATCTGGCTAGTTAGTAACGCTGTACCCATACCGGAACACTCAGCATGTAAACGTGGTGATACACCTTTAAAGCACTACTATATTATTGAATGGGACACTGTCAAAGACTTCAGGCCACCTCACTTATTGTATCTTGAACTATGTCATTACTTCATTGAGGACATTACATTCTTGCTCTTTATCCCAAATTGGCTAGCCCACACTGGTAAATGTGTACTGTACTGTCAATGAATCTGATGTATTTCTTTGTGTATGAACCTGACTGAAAATAAGGTCGCCTCCCTGGCTGCTGCTGCTTCTTGCGCCCTTCTAAGTCCCGTTTAAGTCCCCCACCCCAGGCCCCCACAACCGCCCTTCACATCTACACCATTCTAAAACATTTACACTCAATTTCCACAGAGTGTTATCCTGCAAAACGTTGATGTCGTATATTTCTCTCTTTAAGTGATATCCTGTGGCTCCGAAAGGCGCCTGTTTGGTTAGGTTGTCTTGTGTGAACGAACCTTGGGTTCTTATTTCTTCTCTGTCTTCTTGGGGAGGAGCACAGCTTGGATGTTAGGAAGGACACCCCCTTGGGCAATGGTGACTCCAGACAGGAGCTTGTTCAGCTCCTCGTCATTGCGAATGGCAAGCTGAAGATGACGCGGGATAATGCGGGTCTTCTTGTTGTCGCGGGCGGCGTTACCGGCCAGCTCGAGCACTTCTGCTGCCAGGTACTCCATGACGGCTGCAAGGTACACAGGTGCACCTGCACCAACACGCTCAGCATAGTTGCCTTTACGCAAGAGACGGTGGATCCTACCCACGGGGACCTGGAGTCCGGCCCTGCTAGAACGGGACTTTGACTTGCCCTTCACCTTGCCTCCCTTGCCGCGTCCTGACATGTTGCTGCTGCTGCTTTTCGTGATAGGAGTTAAATTTCCTCGGGCCACCTTGGTCTTTTATACCAAGCTCAGGATCAGGCCAGGTGGCCGTCTCGCGGACCCAACCAATGTAAGAGAGCCGTAGCTGCAGCCAGTCTGATCCTGAGCGGCCCGCTCGGTATATAAGGAAAAGTTAGTCGGGCCAGTTTTCAATTCTCTCGCTCCGCGCCACGAGTAACTGTGCCGCCATGCCTCCCAAAACTTCCGGAAAGGCTGCCAAGAAGGCTGGAAAGGCCCAGAAGGCCATTGCCAAGGGTGACAAGAAGAAGAAGCGCAGGAGGAAGGAAAGAGACGCACCAGCCATTGCGAACTCCTTTCGTGAACGACATCTTCGAGCGCATCGCTGCCGAGGCTTCCCGCCGGGCGCACTACAACAAACGCTCCACCATTACAAGTCGGGAAATCCAGACAGCTGTCCGACTCTTGCTGCCCGGTGAACTGGCCAAGCATGCCGTGTCTGAGGGCACCAAGGCTGTCACCAAGTACACCTCTTCCAAGTAAGAGGTTACTTGTGCACAACAAACACGCCATCCCACTACTACAACTTAATCGGCTCCTTCGGAGCCACAGTTACATGTTAAAGAGACAGTTACCGACAGTGATATATTGAGAGGAAATAAAAAAAAAAAAAATTATAATAATCTGCATTCTATTGGCGTAGAAACCGGAATTAAATCGAAACATAATAAATAAATAAATAAATTTTGCGTGGAGTACTTTTACACCCACTCAAAGTGACATACATGGAGGTGTTTGGGCTTCCATTTCATGTTTGCAGCACGCCTATTTCATGTAAAATAATTTATTTTATTTTTATTGTATTTATTGTATTTTCTTTATTTTATTTGTTTATTTACTTTACTTATTCTCTTATATATTTATTTGTTACTAGTTTTGTTTGTTGCACCCCACCCACCCCTGACCATGATCTACTATATACATTCGTGCCTGCACGAATGTTACTAACTTACCGTTGTGGGCGATTTGGGTAACCGAAATTAACGCTCTCCGACCACCAACCATTTCGATTGTCATGAAAATTATCTTCAGAACAGTTCTTTGGCCCTGAGAAGGGCCGAGTTATAGATGTCTGGTAGGTTTTGTTGTGCTTTTTGTTTTTCCCCAAGGAAGAGGACTTAAGCACGCTCTCCGCGGATGCGCCGGGCCAGCTGGATGTCCTTGGGCATGATGGTAACGCGCTTGGCGTGAATGGCACACAGGTTGGTGTCCTCGCAAAGACCCACCAGGTAAGCCTCAGAGGCTTCCTGCAGAGCCATGACGGCAGACGACTGGAAGCGCAGGTCAGTCTTGAAATCCTGGGCGATCTCACGCACCAGGCGCTGGAAGGGCAGCTTCCTGATGAGTAGCTCTGTGCTCTTCTGGTAACGACGGATCTCACGAAGGGCGACGGTTCCGGGCCTGTAACGATGGGGCTTCTTGACACCACCGGTGGCTGGGGCGGACTTGGTGAGCGCCTCGGTGGCAAGCTGCTTCCGTGGAGCCTTGCCTCCAGTGGACGTGCGGGCAGTCTGTTTAGTACGGGCCATCTCGACGACGAAATAGTAAATACGGGCGGCCTGGCAGGCGGGCGGGCTTATATACAGACATTCTCCACCTCAGTGGCCACCTCATTGGCCACGAGTGCCGCATGCGTCATCCGCAAGCTACGCCCCACCTCCAAGAGGGAGGGACGGCCTTGGATGAACGATACTACCGCTGCGTCCACAGCACGCCACCTACTCCCACCAAACCGTGGGCGAAGCCACACCAGGACCACCTGTAGTAGCAACCACAACAACATGACTGGACGAGGCAAAGGAGGCAAGGGACTTGGAAAGGGTGGCGCCAAGCGTCATCGTAAGGTGCCGCACAAATATCCAGGGTATCACTGCCCGCCATTCGTCGTCTAGCTCGGCGTGGAGGTGTTAAACGCATATCCGGCCTCATCTACGAGGAGACCCGCGGCGTCCTCAAGGTGTTTCTGGAGAACGTCATCCGTGACGCCGGCACCTACACCGAGCACGCAAAAAGGAAGACCGTCACCGCCATGGATGTGGTTTATGCCCTGAAACGGCAGGGCCGCACCCTTTATGGTTTTGGTGGTTAATCAACCTGATGGACGGGCGCACACCACCACCACCACCACGACAAACAAATATACGGACCTAATTTTAGGTCCACATTTAAATCGCTAAAGAGTTGGTTAGACACTGAGTAAATCGT
>NW_024744214.1:10000-11254 GCF_018991925.1 Homarus americanus | reverse complement strand
CTCTAATGGGTCCCAGTATTAATGATCCCCATCTCTAATGGGTCCCAGTATTAATGGGCCCCAACTCTAATAGGACCCAGTATTAATGGGCCCCAACTCTAATGGGACCCAGTATTAATGGGCCCCAACTCTAATGGGTCCCAGTATTAATGGGCCCCATCTCTAATGGGTCCCAGTATTAATGAGCCCCATCTCTAATGGGTCCCAGTATTAATGGGCCCCAACTCTAATGGGACCCAGTATGAATGGGCCCCAACTCTAATGGGTCCCAGTATTAATGAGCCCCATCTCTAATGGGTCCCAGTATTAATGGGCCCCAACTCTAATGGGACCCAGTATTAATGGGCCCCAACTCTAATGGGACCCAGTATTAATGGGCCCCAACTCTAATGGGTCCCAGTATTAATGGGCCCCAACTCTAATGGGCCCCAACTCTAATGGGTCCCAGTATTAATGGGCCCCAACTCTGATGGGTCTTAGTTCTGATGGATTTCATTTCTAAATGGACCCTAGCCAGATAGGCCCCAACTAAGCCTTAACCTAACTTAACCTCTGGTATCGATCCTCAGGTTAGGTTAGGTTAGGTTAGGTTAGGGACTTTTTGGTCTCGAACCCATTAGAAGTGGTATTTACTAGGACTGATGCCTCTTAGAACTGGAACGCTATTGTGATTGGGTCCCATTACGTACAAGTGAGGGCCGAGGCCCAGGATTAGTGAGGCCTCTTATAACTGGGGGTCCATTATAACTGGGGCCCGTTATAAATGAGGCCCATTAGAACAGAGACCTATCATTATAACTGGGGGTTATTACAACTGGGGGATCACTATAACTGACTCATTATCACTTGATACCCATTAGAACTAAGACCTAGTAGAACTGGAACTCATTAGACTTGCAGACTCCTCGTGTAAACAAAGTGAAAAACACTGACTGAGGGCGGGGGGGAGGGGGGGTGAGGACGTGTTGGACCCGGTAACACCTCCCCGGGCGTGTTGGTCTTGTGATTAATTTACGAGTCTACCCTGAGCCTGAAGGTTGTAAGTGTGGTCCTCTGTTGACACGTGTCACTTCATTCCTGCACTCTGCTACACGAGTTCTTCTTTTGTGTGTTAGAATGTGATGCCAGGCTTGGGTTTATGTCATGGCTGTGAGGTTTGGTTTTGTCATTAATGTTATCGTAAGGCTTGTTGTAAACGTCATGCCAGGTTTCTATTACTTATATTAATTTGAAGTCAGTCAAGTCAATGCAATC
>NW_024744214.1:0-5000 GCF_018991925.1 Homarus americanus | reverse complement strand
GTTCCACCTTCCCGTTGATGCCTCCTTTCCACCACCCCACTGGTGCCTCCACTCCACCTCCCCACTGGTGCCTCCACTCCACCTCCCCACTGGTGCCTCCACTCCACCTCCCCACTGGTGCCTCCACTCCACCTCCCCACTGGTGCCTCCACTCCACCACTCCCACCGGTGCCTCCACTCCACCCCACTGGTGCCTCCACTCCACCTCCCCACTGGTGCCTCCACTCCACCTCCCCACTGGTGCCTCCACTCCACCTCCCCACTCCACCTCCATGCTTCTCTCCCCTGGCACTCTTACCTTCTAGTATTCGTGCTCGACGCTCCCCATTACTCTTTTTCTACAACTCCTCTTGTCTCTCTCAGGTTCCCTCCCTCCCTTCCTCCTTCCTTCCCCTCCCCTTCCCTCCCCTCCCCTCCCCTCCCCTACCCTCCCACGCATTTCAGCATCTACCCTCCCTTCCCTCCATCTACTCCTTCTTTAAACCCCTGTAGTTCCTTCACCCCGTCCCTCCTTCCATTCACTCCCTCTTTTATCACCTCCCTCCTTCCTTTCATCCATTCCTCTGCCCCTTATGCTTTCCTTTGCTCCTTACATCGTCTCTCTCTCTACCTCTTGACATTTACTCTACTCTTACAACCCTCCCCTCTTTCCTCCTTCCTTCCTTCCTTCCTTCCTCCCATTCTTCCTCCCTTCCTTCCCTTCTTCCTCCTTTCCTCTTTTTCTTCCTTCCTTCCTTCCTTCCTTCCTCCCTCCCTCTTGCATCTCCTCTCTCTCTCTATCCCCCATCTCTCCTTACCCCCCTTCTTACACCCCCTGCACCTCCCTGCACCCGTCACGGCTACACACCCCTGCTACACCAATACACCTGCTGGTCGGCAAGTGTCAACACTCCCACACCCTTTACAGTAAACACACACACACACCATCGCCACATACCTAAACGTTCTCACTGTATATTTTAATTTATATTTTCTTTTATAGGATTGAAAATTTGCATTAAAATATCTTGAGTAAATAAACTTTTGTCTGTCTGTCTGTTTGTCGTAGTTTACCGAGAGGGACAAAATCAGTAGATGATTTTGTCTGAAAGTATTCGTGAACTTTGGCAATTAATTCATGAAAATTTGTTCATTATCGCTTCCTCCCTCTCTTGTTTTGTTTAGCTGACTCTCTGCCTTGTTGCTTTAATTCACGGCTGTAACTAAACCAACAGGCTTGTATATGGCGCACATATATACAGATATATATCTTTATTACTGAGGCGTGTCAGTACACACGTATATTTTAATCTAAACACACACACACACACACACACACACACTGACTTAGCGGACCAGTACCAACCACCTCAACCAATGCCTCCTATCGGGTGTAGCACACACTTATCAGTGCTCTGGTCCCCAGCTGCCACTCCCACTCAAGTACAGAGACCCTACATCAAGACCAACAGGCCGATTACTGACTCTGCAGTGCGCCTCTTCGGGCAGTGGATAGTTCACCATCCCTGGACTGAAGTACTTAGCGTGGATGACGTGAAAACCAAATGGATAAATTATACCAACACCACCACGGAAGCTCACCACCACTTCTTCCCCGAGAAGTCCGTCAGATCTCACCCAGCTGACTTGCCCTGGATCACACCTCGGATCAAAAGACTTATGCAACAGAGAGACAGAGCCTTTCATCTCAATGACCACATCCGCTACAGGTCCCTTCGCAACCGAGTCATCCGCGAAATATGCACTGCAAAGAAGTCCCACTACCCAACCAAATTACAACACCTGAAGCAGACCAACATCAGTCAATGGTATGGTAAGCTTAAAGAACTCTGTGGACTAAACAATAAGACACACCCCCTCCCCTTCCTTAGCCATCTCACTAATGTTGATGCAGCTGAGCAAACAAATAACCATTTCGCTACTACTGTATATGCCAGACGCTCCCCCGGCTTGACACAACCACTCTCCCTGCTTACCTACCAGCCCCCTTCCCACTGACTTAGTAGAAGAATTTGAAGTAGCAAAACGCCTGGACAAACTAAAATTAAAACGCTCTACCACCCCCATTGACTTACCAATGAAACTCTTCAAGGAGTTCTCCCCGGAGCTTGCCAAACCCTTATGCTCCATCATCAATGCTTCTCTCAGTCAAGCCAGATGCCCAGCTGACTGGAGGACCTCTTATGTATCACCAGTGCCCAAGTCAACCAGCCCACAATCCTTAAATCAGCTACGACCTATTGTAATCACCCCAATACCCAGCCTAATCTGTGAAAGTTTTGTGTTCGACTGGGCTTATGCTGATATTGCAGGAGTCGTAATCTCAGCAATTTGGCAACATGAAACTTCCTCCACCACTACTGTCTTGTCAGCTTTCTCATTACATATACCGCCATCCTGAGAAACGAAAACGTTCGTAGCTGTCGCTCTATTGATTTCATACTCAAAGCGTTCCGACCTAGTCGACCACAATATAATCATCAACAAAAAGCTATTAATTCGGGCTGAGAAGCCTTATACCATGGCTTACAGGACTTCTCAGTAACCGACGCTGCTGTACGCTTCTGAGGGCTGTTCCAATTTCTTCTCAGTCACTCACCTGTGGCGTCCCCCAAGGCACCAAGATGGGACCACTCTGCTTCCTTATGCTCATCAATGATGCCCTAAGAGAAACCCCTGCTCGCTGGAAATATGTCGATGCACTCCACCATTGGGATCAGCGTCAACAATTCTGCCCCCAACTATACCGCCCCTCAGGATTTATTGAACAGTCTCCAAAACTGGGCCACCAACAACCATGTCACCATCAACCATACCAAGACCATGGTTATGCACATCAACCTCTCCTCCGACATTGTCCCACCTCCTTCCATTACTCTAGGTCCGAACACACTCCTGGTTGTAGATTCCACGAAGCTCCTCGGCGTCACCATAGACAACAAACTGAATTGGAAACCACACGTCAGTGAAGTTATCAAATCCTCCAGTTTCCGTCTCCACCTCCTCCGCCGACTCAAGTCCCTCGGAGTTCCTGCACACGAGCTCCTCAGTGTTTACACAACATTCATATCCCAAGCTCACCTATGCCTCCCCCACCTGGTCTTCCTCCCTAAATGCCACACAACGTAAACACCTAGAAAAAGTGCAAAAGAGGGCATGCAGGATTATTCTCTCCCCTTCCTACTCCACATATCAAGAAGCGCTCAACACACTGACCCTTTCGACTCTCACTGACCATCACCACGACCTCATCTGCAAATTTGGTAAGAAGCTTCTACGCCATCCCCGACACCGGCTCCTACTACCACCTGAGATCCCTAGTCCGAGAATTGCTGTTCGACACCACAACCGCATCCAGCCCATACGTGCACGAACTGATCGCTATAAGAACAGCCCAGTCCTAAACTTAATATTGTAAAAATTATCAATAACTTGTAATAAATCAGTGTATTCACTCCCAGCAAACACTACCTTTGTAACCTCGTCAATTTCATAAGCTGGAAATGAACTTTAGTTTGAGCTTTTCCCCATCTAGTTATTATATGTCTTATTTGTGTCACTTATGTTACTTGTATATTATTTGTAATTCGTAACCCATTCCCCAAATGTGTAACTGTATATTTTCAGCCTTCTGGCTGCCAAGCTCTTTCAATAAACCGTTAATTATTATTATTATTATTATTACACACACACACACACACACACACACACATCTTTATAGGAGGAGCGTGTAAACAGTAAGATATAGTGGTCCCCCCCAGGTTAACGTTGTCTACTTCTAATACTCCTCACTGGAGCTGTTGTAGAGACAAGCTATCATCATAAAGTATCGCTGGCACAGTTTGGAGGCTTTATATAATATTTTTTTCCCGTTTATGTTTTATGATCTAGAATCTGTGTGTGTGTGTTTAGTTATCGTAATATTGTTTTTGTTGTGTATTGTGGACGAACGCACAAGCGAACATAGATTTAGCTTTATATTCTACGTAGATTTCATTTATCCTAAAGAGCGAGGGTCAGAGACAACCTACTTTGGGTGTCATTGTATTGGTTGAAGCTTTGTTTCTGACTATACCCAGTGCTTGTCCCATTGTCTCTCAGCATCGACTGTTGGGTAAAGAACGGTGTCCATAACTTGTTAAATCTCGACATGTTTGATCCTCGTTAATATTAAAGGTTAAATACAATGCTATTTTGTTTTCGTTAGTAGTATAAGTATAGATTTTTTATCGTCCGTCATAACTCTCAGCTTGTACGAGTATACGTTTGACACTGTGACTTGCTGGAACATGCTCGTCAACCTTTAATCAGCTCTGTAATATCTCATTTGATGTTTAGTACCGTTCCGATAGGTATGCAGCGACTGAGTTTGTTACAGTACTCGTCACCTGTAGTAAGGATCATTGGTTTGATCCTAGAGCACTCTCAGTCCACCCGGTAGCAAATGGGTACCTAAATCTACAGTTGGAGAAGTGAAGGTTATTGAGTACAGTGCCGGTCATCCTGCCTCCTAATGGGTAGTTAAAGCCCATGAGACCTCTTTCACTTTTATAGTTTCGATCAGGCGCGTATAGAAAGTTTTGGGTGCTGGCTGTAGGTGTCTGTACTGCACACTGTAAACATTGACCATCCAGCAACACAGAACAGGGCATTATGTTACTGAGGTCCATGATTATGTTTATTTCCTGAAGTTACTGTGTATTTATCTTGCGTCTGTATTACATAAAAGAAAAAATATCTGTACAAGGCCAGGGATTTGTCTAGCTTTAATATAGTGTATACTGTTGAATACAAGGTGAAAAATTAATAATGATACTGATAATAATAATAATAATATAATATAATAATGATACTAATATAATATAATAATGATAATAATCATATATAAATGATTGTGAAAGTTACATTTATTGTTAGTTTTGTTAGTATCGTTATTACCTCAGAAAATGTAAATTATTAAAAAAAATATATTGATGTCGTCTCTGATAACCAACACGTCT
>NW_024744213.1:0-6130 GCF_018991925.1 Homarus americanus | reverse complement strand
TATGGTCGTGGTTGTTATAATCATATTCATGGTTGTTATAATCATGGTCGTGGTAGTTACAATAATGGTCGTGGCTATGGTAACCATGGTCCTGGTTGTTATATTCATAGTCGTTTTTATGATCATAGTCGTGGTTGTTATATTCATTATCGTGGTTATTACAATTATGGTAGTGAGTGTTATAATCATGGCCGTGCTCGTTATAATCATATTCGTGGTCGTTATAATCATGGTCGTGGTTGTTATAATCATGGTCGTGGTTGTTATAATCATGGTCGTGGTTGTTATAATCATAGTCGTGGTTGTTATAATTATAGTTGTGGTTGTTATGCTCATGGCCATGATTGTTATATTCATGATCGTGCTTGTTATAATCATAGTCGTGGTTGCTATAATCATGGTCGTGGTTGTTATAATCATAGTCGTGGTTGTTATAAACATGGTCATGGGTGTTATAATCATGGTCTTGGTTGTTATAATCATGGTCGTGTTTGCTATAATCAAAGTCGTGGTTCGTATAATCATGGACGTGGTTGTTATAATCATAGTAGTGATTGTTATAATCATTGTCGTGGTTGTTATAATCAGTGTCGTGGTTGTTATACTCATAGTCGTGGTTGTTATAATTATAGTTGTGGTTGTTATGATCATGGTCATGATTGTTATATTCATGGTCGTGCTTGTTATAATCATAGTCGTGGTTGTTATAATCATTGGCGTGGTTGTTATAATCATAGTCGTGGTTGTTATAATCTTGGTCGTGGTTGTTATAATCATGGTCGTGGGTGTTATAATCATAGTCGTGGTTGTTATAATCATGGTCTTGGTAGTTATAATCATGGTCGTGGTTGCTATAATCATGGTCGTGGTTCTTATAATCATGGTCGTGGTTGTTATAATCATAATAGTGATTGTTATAATCATTGTCGTGGTTGATATAATCATGGTCGTGGTTGTTATAATCATGGTCCTGGTTGCTATAATCATGGTCGTGGTTGTTATAATCATGGTCGTGGTGGTTATAATCATGGTCGTGGTGGTTAAAATCATGGTCGTGGTTGTTTTAATCATGCTCGTGGTTGTTATAATCAGAGTCGTTGCTGTTATAATCATAGTCGTGGTTGTTAAAATCATGGTCATGATTGTTATAATCATAGTAGTGATTGTTATAATCATTGTCGTGGTTGTTATAATCATAGTCGTTGCTGTTATAATCATAGTCATGGTTGTTATAATCATTGTCGTGGTTGTTATAATCATGGTCGTGGTTGTTATAATCTTGGTCGTGGTAGTTATAATCATGGGCGTGGTTGCAATATTCATGGTTCGTGGTTATTATAATCATGGTCGTGGGTGTTATAATCACAGTCGTGGTTGTTATAATCATGGTTCTGATTGTTATATTCATGATCGTGCTTGTTATAAACAAAGTCGTGGTTGTTATAATCATGGTCGTTGTTGTTATAATCATGGTCGTGCTTTGTATATTCAAGGTCGTGATTGTTATAATCATGGTCGTGGTTGTTATAATCATAGTTGTGGTTGTTATAATCATGGTCGTGCTTGTTATAATCATGGTCCTGGTTGTTGTAAACATAGTCGTGGTTGTTATAATCATGGTCGTGGTTGCTATAATCATGGTCGTGGTTGTTATAATCATGGTCGTGGTGGTTATAATCATGATCGTGGTGGTTAAAATCATGGTCGTGGTTGTTTTAATCATGCTCGTGGTTGTTATAATCAGAGTCGTTGCTGTTATAATCATAGTCGTGGTTGTTAAAATCATGGTCATGATTGTTATAATCATAGTAGTGATTGTTATAATCATTGTCGTGGTTGTTATAATCATAGTCGTTGCTGTTATAATCATAGTCATGGTTGTTATAATCATTGTCGTGGTTGTTATAATCATGGTCGTGGTTGTTATAATCTTGGTCGTGGTAGTTATAATCATGGGCGTGGTTGCAATATTCATGGTTCGTGGTTATTATAATCATGGTCGTGGGTGTTATAATCACAGTCGTGGTTGTTATAATCATGGTTCTGATTGTTATATTCATGATCGTGCTTGTTATAAACAAAGTCGTGGTTGTTATAATCATGGTCGTTGTTGTTATAATCATGGTCGTGCTTTTTATATTCAAGGTCGTGATTGTTATAATCATGGTCGTGGTTGTTATAATCATAGTTGTGGTTGTTATAATCATGGTCGTGCTTGTTATAATCATGGTCCTGGTTGTTGTAAACATAGTCGTGGTTGTTATAATCATGGTCGTGGTTGTTATAATCATAGTCGTGGTTGTTTTAATCATAGTCGTGGTTGTTATAATCATGGTCGTGCTTGTTATATTCAAGGTCGTGATTGTTATAATCATGGTCGTGGTTGTTATATTCATAGTTGTGGTTGTTATAATCATGGTCGTGCTTGTTATAATCATGGTCGTGGTTGTTGTAAAGATAGTCGTGGTTGATATAATGATGGTCGTGGTTGTTATAATCATGGCCTTGGTTGTTATAATCATGGTCGTGGTTGCTATAATCATGGTCGTGGTTGTTATAATCATGGTCGTGTTTGTTATAATCATAGTAGTGATTGTTATAATCATAGTCGTGGTTGTTATAATCATTGTCGTGGTTGTTATATTCATGTTCGTGCTGGCTATAACAATAGTCGTGTTTGTTTTTATCATGGTCGTGGTTGTTATAATCATGGTCGTGGTTGTTATAATCATGGTCGTGGTTGTTATAATCATGGATGTTCTTGTTATAATCATGGCCCTGGTTGATATAATCATGGTCCTGGTTGTTATAATCATGGTCCTGGTTGCTATAATCATGGTCCTGTTTGTTATAATCATGGTCGTGGTTGTTATAATCATGGTCGTGGTTGTTATAATCATGGTCGTGGTTGTTTTAATCATAGTAGTGATTGTTATAATCATAGTCGTGGTTGTTATAATTATTGTCGTGGTTGCAATATTCATGTTCGTGCTTGCTATAATGATAGTCGTGGTTGTTTTTATCATGGTCGTGGTTGTTATAATCATGGTCGTGGTTGTTATAATCATGGTCGTGGTTGTTATAATCATGGATGTGGTTTGTTATAATCATGGCCCTGGTTGATATAATCATGGTCCTGGTTGTTATAATCATGGTCGTGGTTGTTTTTTAATCATGGTCGTGGTTGTTATAATCATAGTAGTGGTTGTTATAATCATGGTCGTGGTTGTTATAATCATGGTAGTGGTTGTTATAATCATGGTAGTGGTTGTTATAATCATGGTCGTGGTTGTTATAATCATGGTCGTGGGTGTTATAATCATAGTCGTGGTTGTTATAATCATGGTTGTGAGTGTTATGATTATGGTCGTGGTTGTTATAATCATATTCATGGTTGTTATAATCATGGTCGTGGTAGTTACAATAATGGTCGGGGCTATGGTAACCATGGTCCTGGTTGTTATATTCATAGTCGTTTTTATGATCATAGTCGTGGTTGTTATATTCATTATCGTGGTTATTACAATTATGGTAGTGAATGTTATAATCATGGCCGTGCTCGTTATAATCATATTCGTGGTCGTTATAATCATGGTCGTGGTTGTTATAATCATGGTCGTGGTTGTTATAATCATGGTCGTGGTTGTTATAATCATAGTCGTGGTTGTTATAATTATAGTTGTGGTTGTTATGCTCATGGCCATGATTGTTATATTCATGATCGTGCTTGTTATAATCATAGTCGTGGTTGCTATAATCATGGTCGTGGTTGTTATAATCATAGTCGTGGTTGTTATAAACATGGTCATGGGTGTTATAATCATGGTCTTGGTTGTTATAATCATGGTCGTGGTTGCTATAATCAAAGTCGTGGTTCGTATAATCATGGACGTGGTTGTTATAATCATAGTAGTGATTGTTATAATCATTGTCGTGGTTGTTATAATCAGTGTCGTGGTTGTTATACTCATAGTCGTGGTTGTTATAATTATAGTTGTGGTTGTTATGATCATGGTCATGATTGTTATATTCATGGCGGTCGTGCTTGTTATGCGTAATCAGCAGTCGTGGTTGTTATAATCAGTGTCGTGGTTGTTATACTCATAGTCGTGGTTGTTATACCCTGGTCGGTTGTTGAAGTAATTGGTGGTCGTAGCAGCAATGATAGTCGTGTTGTTATGAATCATGGTCTTGGTTGCGTTATGGTCGGTTGCGGTCGTGCTGCTATAATCGCGGTCGTGGTTCTTATAATCAGCGGTCGGTTGTTATAACTGGCGGGTTAGCGATTGTTATAATCATTGTCGCGGTTGGCGCACTGCGTCGTGCGAGCATAATCTGGCGGTCGTGCTGCCATAATCATGGTCGGCTGTTATAACTGGCGGTCGTGGTGGCTATAATCATGGTCGGTGGTTAAAAATCATGGTCGCTGTTTAATCATACCGTGGTTGTTATAATCAGAGTCGTGCCATATAATCATAGTCGTGGTTGTTAAAATCATGGTCATGATTGTTATAATCATAGTAGTGATTGTTATAATCATTGTCGTGGTTGTTATAATCATAGTCGTTGCTGTTATAATCATAGTCATGGTTGTTATAATCATTGTCGTGGTTGTTATAATCATGGTCGTGGTTGTTATAATCTTGGTCGTGGTAGTTATAATCATGGGCGTGGTTGCAATATTCATGGTTCGTGGTTATTATAATCATGGTCGTGGGTGTTATAATCACAGTCGTGGTTGTTATAATCATGGTTCTGATTGTTATATTCATGATCGTGCTTGTTATAAACAAAGTCGTGGTTGTTATAATCATGGTCGTTGTTGTTATAATCATGGTCGTGCTTTGTATATTCAAGGTCGTGATTGTTATAATCATGGTCGTGGTTGTTATAATCATAGTTGTGGTTGTTATAATCATGGTCGTGCTTGTTATAATCATGGTCCTGGTTGTTGTAAACATAGTCGTGGTTGTTATAATCATTGGTCGTGGTTGTTATAATCATAGTCGTGGTTGTTTTAATCATAGTCGTGGTTGTTATAATCATGGTCGTGCTTGTTATATTCAAGGTCGTGATTGTTATAATCATGGTCGTGGTTGTTATATTCATAGTTGTGGTTGTTATAATCATGGTCGTGCTTGTTATAATCATAGTCGTGGTTGTTGTAAAGATAGTCGTGGTTGATATAATGATGGTCGTGGTTGTTATAATCATGGCCTTGGTTGTTATAATCATGGTCGTGGTTGCTATAATCATGGTCGTGGTTGTTATAATCATGGTCGTTTTTGTTATAATCATAGTAGTGATTGTTATAATCATAGTCGTGGTTGTTATAATCATTGTCGTGGTTGTTATATTCATGTTCGTGCTGGCTATAACAATAGTCCTGTTTGTTTTTATCATGGTCGTGGTTGTTATAATCATGGTCGTGGTTGTTATAATCATGGTCGTGGTTGTTATAATCATGGATGTTCTTGTTATAATCATGGCCCTGGTTGATATAATCATGGTCCTGGTTGTTATAATCATGGTCCTGGTTGCTATAATCATGGTCCTGTTTGTTATAATCATGGTCGTGGTTGTTATAATCATGGTCGTGGTTGTTATAATCATGGTCGTGGTTGTTTTAATCATAGTAGTGATTGTTATAATCATAGTCGTGGTTGTTATAATTATTGTCGTGGTTGCAATATTCATGTTCGTGCTTGCTATAATGATAGTCGTGGTTGTTTTTATCATGGTCGTGGTTGTTATAATCATGGTCGTGGTTGTTATAATCATGGTCGTGGTTGTTATAATCATGGATGTGGTTTGTTATAATCATGGCCCTGGTTGATATAATCATGGTCCTGGTTGTTATAATCATGGTCGTGGTTGTTTTTTAATCATGGTCGTGGTTGTTATAATCATAGTAGTGGTTGTCATAATCATCGTCTTGGTGGTTATAATCATAGTCGTGGTTGTTATAATCATGGTCGTGGTTGTTATAATCATGGTTGTGGCTGTTATAATCATGGTCGTGGTTGTTATAATCATAGTGGTGGTTGTTATAATCATAGTCGTGGCTGCTATAATCACGGTCGTGGTTGTTATAAACATGGTCGTGGTTGTTATAATCATGTTCGTGGTT
>NW_024744212.1:0-14612 GCF_018991925.1 Homarus americanus | reverse complement strand
CTATAAGAAATTCACACCTCTCCCATAACCTTGCTAAGAAAAAATGATTTCTTCCAAAAAAATCAGAGTCCAATTTTCTGAGATGAATCATTCGAGGAAAGATTCATCGTGATTTTCGCACTCTCCAGTGATATGTGAACATTCTAAAAGAAATTTACACCTCTCCCATAACCTTGCTAAGAAAAAATAATTTCTCCCCAAAAAAAATCCGAGTCCAATTTTCTAAGATGAATCCTTCGAGGAAAGATTCATCGTGATTTTCGCACTCTCCAGTGATATGTGAACATTCTATAAGAAATTCACACCTCTCCCATAACCTTGCTAAGAAAAAATGATTTCTCCCAAAAAAAAACCCTAGTCCAATTTTCTGAGATGAATCCTTCGAGGAAAGATTCATCGTGATTTTCGCACTCTCCAGTGATATGTGAACATTCTATAAGAAATTCACACCTCTCCCATAACCTTGCTAAGAAAAATTGATTTCTCCCAAAAAAATCCGAGTCCAATTTTCTGAGATGAATCATTCGAGGAAAGATTCATCGTGATTTTCGCACTCTCCAGTGATATGTGAACATTCTATAAGAAATTCACACCTCTCCCATATCCTTGCTAAGAAAAAATGATTTCTCCCCAAAAAAATCCGAGTCCAATTTTCTGAGATGAATCCTTCGAGGAAAGATTCATAATGATTTTCGCAGTCTCCAGTGATATGTGAACATTCTATAAGAAATTCACACCTCTACCATAAACTTGCTAAGAAAAAATGATTTCTCCCCAAAAAAATCCGAGTACAATTTTCTGAGATGAATCCTTCGAGGAAAGATTCATTTTGATTTTCGCACTCTCCCGTGATATGTGAACATTCTATAAGAAATTCACACCTCTCCCATAACCTTGCTAAGAAAAAATGATTTCTCCCCAAAAAAATCCGAGTCCAATTTTCTGAGATGAATCCTTTGAGGAAAGATTCATCGTAATTTTCGCACTCTCCAGTGATATGTGAACATGCTATAAGAAATTCACACCTCTCCCATAACCTTGCTAAGAAAAATGATTTCTCCCCAAAAAAATCCGAGTCCAATTTTCTGAGATGAATCCTTCGAGGAAAGATTCATCGGGATTTTCGCACTCTCCATTGATATGTGAACATTCTATAAGAAATTCACACCTCTCCCATAAACTTGCTAAGAAAAATGATTTCTCCCCAAAAAAATCCGAGTCCAATTTTCTGAGATGAATCCTTCGAGGAAAGATTCATTGTGATTTTCGCACTCTCCAGCGATATGTGAACGTTCTATAAGAAATTCACACCTCTCCCATAACCATGCTAAGAAAAAATGATTTCTCCCTAAAAAAATCCGAGTCCAATTTTCTGAGATGAATCCTTCGAGGAAAGATTCATCGTGATTTTCGCACTCTCCAGTGATATGTGAACATTCTATATGAAATTCACACCTCTCCCGTAACCTTGCTCAGAAAAAATGATTTCTTCCAAAAAAAATCCGAGTCCAATTTTCTGAGATGAATCCTTCGAGAAAAGATTCATCGGGATTTTCGCACTCTCCAGTGATATGTGAACATTCTAAAAGAAATTTACACCTCTCCCATAACCTTGCTAAGAAAAAATGATTTCTCCCAAAAAAAATCCGAGTCCAATTTTCGGAGATGAATCCTTCGAGGAAAGATTCATCGTGATTTTCGCACTCTCCAGTGATATGTGAACATTCTAAAAGAAATTCACACCTCTCCCATAACCTTGCTAAGAAAAAATGATTTCACCCAAAAAAAATCCGAGTCCAATTTTCTGAGATGAATCCTTCGAGGAAAGATTCATCATGATTTTCGCACTCTCCAGTGATATGTGAATATTCTATAAGAAATTCACCCCTCTCCCATAACCTTGCTAAGAAAAATTGATTTCTCCCCAAAAAAATCCGAGTCCAATTTTCTGAGATGAATCATTCGAGGAAAGATTCATCGTGATTTTCGCAGTCTCCAGTGATATGTGAACATTCTATAAGCAATTCACACCTCTACCATAACCTTGCTAAGAAAACATGATTTCTCCCAAAAAAAATCCGAGTACAATTTTCTGAGATGAATCCTTCGAGGAAAGATTCATCGTGATTTTCGCACTCTCCAATGATATGTGAACATTCTATAAGAAATTCACACCTCTCCCATAACCTTGCTCAGAAAAAATGATTACTTCCAAAAAAAATCCGAGTCCAATTTTCTGAGATGAATCCTTCGAGGAAAGATTCATCGTGATTTTCGAACTTTTCAGAGATATGTTAACATTCTATAAGAAATTCACACTTCTCCCATAACCTTGCTAAGAAATAATGATTTCTCCCCAAAAAAATCCGAGTCCAATTTTCTGAGATGAATCATTCGAGGAAAGATTCATCGTGATTTTCGCACTCTCCAGTGATATGTGAACATTCTATAAGAAATTCACACCTCTCCCATAAACTTGCTAAGAAAAATGATTTCTCCCAAAATAAACCGAGTCCAATTTTTCTGAGATGAATCCTTCGAGGAAAGATTCATCGTGATTTTCGCAATCTCCAGTGATATGTGAACATTCTAAAAGAAATTTACACCTCTCCCATAACCTTGCTAAGAAAAAATGATTTCTCCCCAAAAAAAATCCGAGTCCAATTTTCTGAGATGAATCCTTCGAGGAAAGATTCATCGTGATTTTCGCACTCTCCAGCGATATGTGAACGTTCTATAAGAAATTCACACCTCTCTCATAACCATGCTAAGAAAAAATGATTTCTCCCCAAAAAAATCCGAGTCCAATTTTCTGAGATGAATCATTTGAGGAAAGATTCATCGTGATTTTCTCACTAGAAATTCACACATCTCCCATAACCTATCTAAGAAAAAATGATTTCTCCCCAAAAAAATCCGAGTCCAATTTTCTGAGATGAATCATACGAGGAAAGATTCATCGTGATTTTCGCACTCTCCAGTGATATGTGAACATTCTATAAGAAATTCACACCTCTCCCGTAACCTTGCTAAGAAAAAATGATTTCTCCCCAAAAAAATCCGAGTCCAATTTTCTGAGATGAATCATACGAGTTAAGATTCATCGTGATTTTCGCACTCTCCAGTGATATGTGAACATTCTATAAGAAATTCACACCTCTCCCATAACCTTGCTAAGAAAAAAATCCTTGTCCAATTTTCTGAGATGAATCCTTCGAGGAAAGATTCATCGTGATTTTCGCACTCTCCAGTGATATGTGAACATTCTATAAGAAATTCACACCTCTCCCATAAACTTGCTAAGAAAAAATGATTTCTCCCCCAAAAAAATCCGAGTCCAATTTTCTGAGATGAATCCTTCGAGGAAAGATTCTTGTGATTTTCGTACTCTCCAGTGATATGTGAACGTTCTATAAGAAATTCACACCTCTCCCATAACCATGCTAAGAAAAAATGATTTCTCCCCAAAAAAATCCGAGTCCAATTTTCTGAGATGAATCCTTCGAGGAAAGATTCATCGTGATTTTCGCACTCTCCAGTGATATGTGAACATTCTATAAGAAATTCACACCTCTCCCATAACCTTGCTAAGAAAAAATGATTTCTCCCCAAAAAAATCCGAGTCCAATTTTCTGAGATGAATCCTTCGAGGAAAGATTCATTGTGATTTTCGCACTCTCCAGCGATATGTGAACGTTCTATAAGAAATTCACACCTCTCACATAACCATGCTAAGAAAAAATGATTTCTCCCCAAAAAAATCCGAGTCCAATTTTCTGAGATGAATCATTTGAGGAAAGATTCATCGTGATTTTCTCACTAGAAATTCACACCTCTCCCATAACCTATCTAAGAAAAAATGATTTCTCCCCAAAAAAATCCGAGTCCAATTTTCTGAGATGAATCATACGAGGAAAGATTCATCGTGATTTTCGCACTCTCCAGTGATATGTGAACATTCTATAAGAAATTCACACTTCTCCCGTAACCTTGCTAAGAAAAAATGATTTCTCCCAAAAAAAATCCGAGTCCAATTTTCTGAGATGAATCCTTCGAGGAAAGATTCATCGTGATTTTCGCATTTTCCAGTGATATGTGAACATTCTATAAGAAATTCACACCTCTCCCATAACCTTGCTAAGAAACAAATCCTAGTCCAATTTTCTGAGATGAATCCTTCGAGGAAAGATTCATCGTGATTTTCGCACTCTCCAGTGATATGTGAACATTCTATAAGAAATTCACACCTCTACCATAACCTTGCTAAGAAAAAATGATTTCTCCCAAAAAAAATCCGAGTACAATTTTCTGAGATGAATCCTTGGAGGAAAGATTCATCATGATTTTCGCACTCTCCAGTGATATGTGAACATTCTATAAGAAATTCACACCTCTCCCATAAACTTGCTCAGAAAAAATGATTACTTCCAAAAAAAATCCGAGTCCAGTTTTCTGAGATGAATCCTTCGAGGAAAGATTCATCGTGATTTTCGCACTTTTCAGTGATATGTTAATATTCTATAAGAAATTCACACTTCTCCCATAACCTTGCTAAGAAAACATGATTTCTCCCCAAAAAAATCCGAGTCCAATTTTCTGAGATGAATCATTCGAGGAAAGATTCATCGGGATTTTCGCACTCTCCAGTAATATGTGAACATTCAATAAGAAATTCACACCTCTCCCATAACCTTGCTAAGAAAAATTATTTCTCCCCAAAAAAATCCGAGTCCAATTTTCTGAGATGAATCCTTCGAGGAAAGATTCATCGTGATTTTCGCACTCTCCAACGATATGTGAACATTCTATAAGAAATTCACACCTCTCCCATAACCTTGCTCAGAAAAAATGATTACTTCCAAAAAAAATCCGAGTCCAATTTTCTGAGATAAATCCTTCGAGGAAAGATTCATCGTGATTTTCGAACTTTTCAGTGATATGTTAACATTCTATAAGAAATTCACACTTCTCCCATAACCTTGCTAAGAAATAATGATTTCTCCCCAAAAAAATCCGAGTCCAATTTTCTGGGATGAATCATTTGAGGAAAGATTCATCGCGATTTTCTCACTCTCCAGTGATATGTAGACATTCTATAAGAAATTCACACCTCTCCCATAACCTTGCTAAGAAAAAATAGTTTCTCCCCAAAAAATCCGAGTCCAATTTTCTGAGATAGATCCTTCGAGAAAGATTCATCGGGATTTTCTTTTCTCAGTGATGTAAAGACATTCTAAAAAGAATTTACACCTCTCCATAACCTTGCTAAACAATGAATTTCTCCAAAAAAATCCAGGTCAATTTTTCGGAGATGGAATCCACTTCGAGGAAAGATTCATCAATGATTTTCACTTTTCTCAGTGATATGTAGACATTCTAAAGAAATTCACACCTCTCCATAACCTTGCTAAGAAAAAATGATTTCTCCCAAAAAAAATCCGAGTCCAATTTTCTGAGATGGATCCTTCAAGGAAAGATTCATCATGATTTTCGCACTCTCCAGTGATATGTGAACATTCTATAAGAAATTCACACCTCTCCCATAACCTTGCTAAGAAAAATTGATTTCTCCCCAAAAAAATCCGAGTCCAATTTTCTGAGATGAATCATTCGAGGAAAGATTCATCGTGATTTTCGCAGTCTCCAGTGATATGTGAACATTCTATAAGAAATTCACACCTCTACCATAACCTTGCTAAGAAAAAATGATTTCTCCCCAAAAAAATTCGAGTACAATTTTCTGAGATGAATCCTTGGAGGAAAGATTCATCGTGATTTTCGCACTCTCCAGTGATATGTGAACATTCTATAAGAAATTCACACCTCTCCCATAAACTTGCTCAGAAAAAATGATTACTTCCAAAAAAAATCCGAGTCCAATTTTCTGAGATGAATCCTTCGAGGAAAGATTCATCGTGATTTTCGCACTTTTCAGTGATATGTTAATATTCTATAAGAAATTCACACCTCTCCCATAACCTTGCTAAGAAAAAGTGATTTCTCCCCAAAAAAATCCGAGTCCAATTTTCTGAGATGAATCCTTCGAGGAAAGATTCATCGGGATTTTCGCACTCTCCAGTGATATGTGAACATTCTAAAAGAAATTCACACCTCTCCCATAACCTTGCTAAGAAAAAATGATTTCTCCCCAAAAAAATCCGAGTCCAATTTTCTGAGATGAATCCTTCGAGGAAAGATTCATCGTGATTTTCGCACTCTCCAGTGATATGTGAACATTCTAAAAGAAATTCACACCTCTCCCATAACCTTGCTAAGAAAAAATGATTTCTCCCCAAAAAAATCCGAGTCCAATTTTCTGAGATGAATCCTTCGAGGAAAGATTCATCGGGATTTTCGCACTCTCCAGTGATATGTGAACATTCTAAAAGAAATTCACACCTCTCCCATAACCTTGCTAAGAAAAAATGATTTCTCCCAAAAAAAATCCGAGTCCAATTTTCTGAGATGAATCCTTCGAGGAAAGATTCATCATGATTTTCGCACTCTCCAGTGATATGTGAACATTCTATAAGAAATTCACACCTCTCCCATAACCTTGCTAAGAAAAATTGATTTCTCCCCACAAAAATCCGAGTCCAATTTTCTGAGATGAATCATTCGAGGAAAGATTCATCGTGATTTTCTCAGTCTCCAGTGATATGTGAACATTCTATAAGAAATTCACACCTCTACCATAACCTTGCTAAGAAAAAATGATTTCTCCCAAAAAAAATCCGAGTACAATTTTCTGAGATGAATCCTTGGAGGAAAGATTCATCGTGATTTTCGCACTCTCCAGTGATATGTGAACATATTATAAGAAATTCACACCTCTCCCATAACCTTGCTAAGAAAAAATGATTTCTCCCCAAAAAAATCCGAGTCCAATTTTCTGAGATGAATCCTTCGAGGAAAGATTCATCGTGATTTTCGAACTCTCCAGTAATATGTGAACATTCAATAAGAAATTCACACCTCTCCCATAAACTTGCTCAGAAAAAATGATTACTTCCAAAAAAAATCCGAGTCCAATTTTCTGAGATGAATCCTTCGAGGAAAGATTCATCGTGATTTTCGAACTTTTCAGTGATATGTTAACATTCTATAAGAAATTCACACTTCTCCCATAACCTTGCTAAGAAATAATGATTTCTCCCCAAAAAATCGAGTCAATTTTCTGGGATGAATCATTTTGAGGAAAAGATTCATAAATGATTTTCTCACTAAATTCACCTCTCCCACATAACCGATCTAAGAAAATGATTTCTCTTTAAAAAAATCCGAGTCCAATTTTCTGAGATGAATCATACGAGGAAAGATTCATCGTGATTTTCGCACTCTCCAGTGATATGTGAACATTCTATAAGAAATTCACACCTCTCCCGTAACCTTGCTAAGAAAAAATTATTTCTCCCAAAAAAAATCCGAGTCCAATTTTCTGAGATGAATCCTTCGAGGAAAGATTCATCGTGATTTTCGCATTTTCCAGTGATATGTGAACATTCTATAAGAAATTCACACCTCTCCCATAACCTTGCTAAGAAAAAAATCCTAGTCCAATTTTCTGAGATGAATCCTTCAAGGAAAGATTCATCGTGATTTTCGCAGTCTCCAGTGATATGTGAACATTCTATAAGAAATTCACACCTCTACCATAACCTTGCTAAGAAAAAATGATTTCTCCCAAAAAAAATCCGAGTACAATTTTCTGAGATGAATCCTTGGAGGAAAGATTCATCGTGATTTTCGCACTCTCCAGTGATATGTGAACATTTTATAAGAAATTCACACCTCTCCCATAAACTTGCTCAGAAAAAATGATTTCTCCCCAAAAAAATCCGAGTCCTTTTTTTCTGAGATGAATCATTCGAGGAAAGATTCATCGTGATTTTCGCACTCTCCAGTGATATGTGAACATTCTATAAGAAATTCACACCTCGCCCATAAACTTGCTAAGAAAAATGATTTCTCCCAAAAAAAACCGAGTCCAATTTTCTGAGATGAATCCTCCGAGGAAAGATTCATTGTGATTTCCGCACTCTCCAGTGATATGTGAACATTCTATAAGAAATTCACACCTCTCCCATAACCTTGCTAAGAAAAAATGATTTCTCCCCAAAAAATATCCGAGTCCAATTTTCTGAGATGAATCCTTCGAGAAAAGATTCATCGTGATTTTCGCACTCTCCAGTGATATGTGAACATTCTATAAGAAATTCACACCTCTCCCATAACCTTGCTAAGAAAAATGATTTCTCCCCAAAAAAATCCGAGTCCAATTTTCTGAGATGAATCCTTCGAGGAAAGATTCATCGTGATTTTCGCACTCTCCAGCGATATGTGACCATTCTATAAGAAATTCACACCTCTCCCATAACCTTGCTAAGAAAAAATGATTACTTCCAAAAAAAATCCGAGTCCAATTTTCTGAGATGAATCCTTCGAGGAAAGATTCATCATGATTTTCGCACTCTCCAGTGATATGTGAACATTCTATAAGAAATTCACACCTCTCCCATAACCTTGCTAAGAAAAAATGATTTCTCCCCAAAAAAATCCGAGTCCAATTTTCTGAGATGAATCCTTCGAGGAAAGATTCATCGGGATTTTCGCACTCTCCAGTGATATGTGAACATTCTATAAGAAATTCACACCTCTCCCATAACCTTGCTAAGAAAAATGATTTCTCCCCAAAAAAATCCGAGTCCAATTTTCTGAGATGAATCCTCCGAGGAAAGATTCATCGTGATTTTTGCACTCTCCAGTGACATGTGAACATTCTATAAGAAATTCACACCTCTCCCGTAACCTTGCTAAGAAAAAATGATTTCTCCCAAAAAAAATCCGAGTCCAATTTTCTGAGATGAATCCTTCGAGGAAAGATTCATCGTGATTTTCGCACTTTTCAGTGATATGTTAACATTCTATAAGAAATTCACACTTCTCCCATAATACCAAAAGAAAAAATAGTTCTCCCCAAAAAATCCGAGGTCAATTTTTCTGGAATGCATCATTCGAGGAAAAGATTCATAAATGATTTTCGCACTCTCAGTGATATGTGAACATTCTACAAGAAATTCACACCTCTCCCATAACCTTACTGAAAAATGATTTCTCCCAAAAAAACCGAGTCAATTTTTCTAGGAGATAAGATCAGCCGAAGATTCATCGTGATTTTCGCACTCTCAGTGATGAACATTCTATAAAGAATTTACACCTCTCCCATAACCTTGCTAAGAAAAAATGATTTCTCCCAAAAAAAATCCGAGTCCAATTTTCTGAGATGAATCCTTCGAGGAAAGATTCATCGTGATTTTCGCACTTTTCAGTTATATGTTAACATTCTATAAGAAATTCACACTTCTCCCATAACCTTGCTAAGAAAAAATGATTTCTCCCCAAAAAAATCCGAGTCCAATTTTCTGAGATGCATCATTCGAGGAAAGATTCATCGTGATTTTCGCACTCTCCATTGATATGTGAACATTCTATAAGAAATTCACACCTCTCCCATAACATTGCTAAGAAAAATGATTTCTCCCAAAAAAAAACGAGTCCAATTTTCTGAGATGAATCCTTCGAGGAAAGATTCATCATGATTTTCGCACTCTCCAGTGATATGTGAACATTCTATAAGAAATTCACACCTCTCCCATAACCTTGCTAAGAAAAAATGATTTCTCCCCAAAAAAATCCGAGTCCAATTTTCTGAGATGAATCCTTCGAGGAAAGATTCATCGGGATTTTCGCACTCTTCAGTGATATGTGAACATTCTAAAAGAAATTTACACCTCTCCCATAACCTTGCTAAGAAAAAATGATTTCTCCCAAAAAAAATCCGAGTCCAATTTTCTGAGATGAATCCTTCTAGGAGAGATTCATCGTGATTTTCGCACTCTCCAGTGATATGAGAACATTCTAAAAGAAATTCACACCTCTCCCATAACCTTGCTAAGAAAAAATGATTTCTCCCAAAAAAAATCCGAGTCCAATTTTCTGAGATGAATCCTTCGAGGAAAGATTCATCATGATTTTCGCACTCTCCAGTGATATGTGAACATTCTATAAGAAATTCACACCTCTCCCATAACCTTGCTAAGAAAAATTGATTTCTCCCCAAAAAAATCCGAGTCCAATTTTCTGAGATTAATCATTCGAGGAAAGATTCATCGTGATTTTCGCAGTCTCCAGTGATATGTGAACATTCTATAAGAAATTCACACCTCTACCATAACCTTGCTAAGAAAAAATGATTTCTCCCAAAAAAAATCCGAGTCCAATTTTCTGAGATGAATCATTCGAGGAAAGATTCATCGGGATTTTCGCACTCTCCAGTAATATGTGAACATTCAATAAGAAATTCACACCTCTCCCATAACCTTGCTAAGAAAAATTATTTCTCCCCAAAAAAATCCGAGTCCAATTTTCTGAGATGAATCCTTCGAGGAAAGATTCATCGTGATTTTCGCACTCTCCAGCGATATGTGACCATTCTATAAGAAATTCACACCTCTCCCGTAACCTTGCTAAGAAAAAATGATTTCTCCCAAAAAAAATCCGAGTCCAATTTTCTGAGATGAATCCTTCGAGGAAAGATTCATCATGATTTTCGCAGTCTCCAGTGATATGTGAACATTCTATAAGAAATTCACACCTCTACCATAAACTTGCTAAGAAAAAATTATTTCTCCCAAAAAAAATCCGAGTACAATTTTCTGAGATGAATCCTTGGAGGAAAGATTCATCGTGATTTTCGCACTCTCCAGTGATATCTGAACATTCTATAAGAAATTCACACCTCTCCCATAAACTTGCTCAGAAAAAATGATTACTTCCAAAAAAAATCCGAGTCCAATTTTCTGAGATGAATCCTTCGAGGAAAGATTCATCGTGATTTTCGCACTTTTCAGTGATGTGTTAACATTCTATAAGAAATTCACACTTCTCCCATAACCTTGCTAAGAAAAAATGATTTCTCCCCAAAAAAATCCGAGTCCAATTTTCTGAGATGCATCATTCGAGGAAAGATTCATCGTGATTTTCGCACTCTCAGGTGATATGTGAACATTCTATAAGAAATTCACACCTCTCCCATAACCTTGCTAAGAAAAATGATTTCTCCCAAAAAAAACCGAGTCCAATTTTCTGAGATGAATCCTTCGAGGAAAGATTCATCGTGATTTTCGCACTCTCCAGTGATATGTTAACATTCTATAAGAAATTCACACCTCCATAAACTCATAAGAAAATGATTTCTCCCCAAAAATCTGAGTCCATTCTTTGAGATGAATCCTTTCTGAGGAGATTCATCGTGATTTTCGCACCTTTCAGAGATATGTTAACATTCTATAAGAAATTCACACCTCCCATAACTTGCTACAAGAAAAAATAATTTCCCTTTCCTAAAATCCGAGTCCAATCTTCTGAGATGCATCATTCGAGGAAAGATTCATCGTGATTTTCGCACTTCCAGTGCGATATGTGAACATTCTATAAGAAATTCACACCTCTCCCATGCTAACCTTGCTAAGAAAAAATGATTTCTCCCCAAAAAATCTGAGTCCATTCTTTCGAGATGAATCCGAGAAAGATCTGATCGGATTTCGCACTCTTCAGTGATACATATGAACATTCTAAAGAAATTTACATCTTCCCATAACCTTGCTAAGAAAAAATGATTTCTCCCAAAAAAAATCCGAGTCCAATTTTCTGAGATGAATCCTTCGAGGAAAGATTCATCGTGATTTTCGCACTCTCCAGTGATATGAGAACATTCTAAAAGAAATTCACACCTCTCCCATAACCTTGCTAAGAAAAAATGATTTCTCCCCAAAAAAATCCGAGTCCAATTTTCTGAGATGAATCCTTCGAGGAAAGATTCATCATGATTTTCGCACTCTCCAGTGATATGTGAACATTCTATAAGAAATTCACACCTCTCCCATAACCTTGCTAAGAAAAAATGATTTCTCCCCAAAAAAAATCCGAGTCCAATTTTCTGAGATGAATCATTCGAGGAAAGATTCATCGTGATTTTCGCAGTCTCCAGTGATATGTGAACATTCTATAAGAAATTCACACCTCTACCATAAACTTGCTAAGAAAAAATGATTTCTCCCAAAAAAAATCCGAGTACAATTTTCTGAGATGAATCCTTGGAGGAAAGATTCATCGTGATTTTCGCACTCTCCAGTGATATCTGAACATTCTATAAGAAATTCACACCTCTCCCATAAACTTGCTCAGAAAAAATGATTTCTCCCCAAAAAAATCCGAGTCCAATTTTCTGAGATGCATCATTCGAGGAAAGATTCATCGTGATTTTCGCACTCTCCAGTGATATCTGAACATTCTATAAGAAATTCACACCTCTCCCATAACCTTGCTAAGAAAAATGATTTCTCCCAAAAAAAACCGAGTCCAATTTTCTGAGATGAATCCTTCGAGGAAAGATTCATCGTGATTTTCGCACTCTCCAGTGATATGTGAACATTTTAAAAGAAATTCACACCTCTCCTATAACCTTGCTAAGAAAAATGATTTCTCCCAAAAATCCGAGTCCACTTTTCTGATGATCCTTCGAGGAAAGATTCATCACCGTGATTTTCGCACTTTCAGTGATATACATTCAAATCATTTTCTATAACCATGCTCAGAAAAAATGATTTCTTCCAAAAAAAATCCGAGTCCAATTTTCTGAGATGAATCATTCAAGGAAAGATTCATCGTGATTTTCGGACTCTCCAGTGATATGCGAACATTCTATAAGAAATTCACACCTCTCCCATAACCTTGCTAAGAAAAATGATTTCTCCCAAAAAAAATCCGAGTCCAATTTTCTGAGATGAATCCTTCGAGGAAAGATTCATCGTGATTTTCGCACTCTTCAGTGATATGTGAACATTCTAAAAGAAATTCACACCTCTCCCATAACCTTGCTAAGAAAAAATGATTTCTCCCAAAAAAAATCCGAGTCCAATTTTCTGAGATGAATCCTTCGAGGAAAGATTCATCGTGATTTTCGCACTCTCCAGTGATATGAGAACATTCTAAAAGAAATTCACACCTCTCCCATAACCTTGCTAAGAAAAAATGATTTCTCCCAAAAAAAATCCGAGTCCAATTTTCTGAGATGAATCCTTCGAGGAAAGATTCATCATGATTTTCGCACTCTCCAGTGATATGTGAACATTCTATAAGAAATTCACACCTCTCCCATAACCTTGCTAAAAAAATTGATTTCTCCCCAAAAAAATCCGAGTCCAATTTTCTGAGATGAATCATTCGAGGAAAGATTCATCGTGATTTTCGCAGTCTCCAGTGATATATGAACATTCTATAAGAAATTCACACCTCTACCATAACCTTGCTAAGAAAAAATGATTTCTCCCAAAAAAAATCCGAGTCCAATTTTCTGAGATGAATCCTTCGAGGAAAGATTCATCATGATTTTCGCACTCTCCAGTGATATGTGAACATTCTATAAGAAATTCACACCTCTCCCATAACCTTGCTAAGAAAAATTGATTTCTCCCCAAAAAAATCCGAGTCCAATTTTTCTGAGATGAATCCTTCGAGGAAAGATTCATCGTGATTTTCGCACTCTCCAGCGATATGTGAACGTTCTATAAGAAATTCACACCTCTCCCATAACCATGCTAAGAAAAAATGATTTCTCCCCAAAAAAATCCGAGTCCAATTTTCTGAGATGAATCATTCGAGGAAAGATTCATCGTGATTTTCGCAGTCTCCAGTGATATGTGAACATTCTATAAGAAATTCACACCTCTACCATAAACTTGCTAAGAAAAAATGATTTCTCCCAAAAAAAATCCGAGTACAATTTTCTGAGATGAATCCTTGGAGGAAAGATTCATCGTGATTTTCGCACTCTCCAGTGATATCTGAACATTCTATAAGAAATTCACACCTCTCCCATAAACTTGCTCAGAAAAAATGATTACTTCCAAAAAAAATCCGAGTCCAATTTTCTGAGATGAATCCTTCGAGGAAAGATTCATCGTGATTTTCGCACTTTTCAGTGATGTGTTAACATTCTATAAGAAATTCACACTTCTCCCATAACCTTGCTAAGAAAAAATTATTTCTCCCCAAAAAAATCCGAGTCCAATTTTCTGAGATGCATCATTCGAGGAAAGATTCATCGTGATTTTCGCACTCTCAGGTGAAATGTGAACATTCTATAAGAAATTCACACCTCTCCCATAACCTTGCTAAGAAAAATGATTTCTCCCAAAAAAAACCGAGTCCAATTTTCTGAGATGAATCCTTCGAGGAAAGATTCATCGTGATTTTCGCACTCTCCAGTGATATGTGAACATTCTATAAGAAATTCACACCTCTCCCATAACCTTGCTAAGAAAAAATGATTTCTCCCCAAAAAAATCCGAGTCCAATTTTCTGAGATGAATCCTTCGAGGAAAGATTCATCGTGATTTTCGCACTTTTCAGTGATATGTTAACATTCTATAAGAAATTCACACTTCTCCCATAACCTTGCTAAGAAATAATGATTTCTCCCCAAAAAAATCCGAGTCCAATTTTCTGAGATGAATCATTCGAGGAAAGATTCATCGTGATTTTCGCACTCT
>NW_024744211.1:0-34177 GCF_018991925.1 Homarus americanus | reverse complement strand
GGCAGTGTACCTGGAAGTGTCAGAGGTGTACCTGGGAGTGTCTGAGGGTGTACCTACGAGTGTCAGAGGTGTACCTGGGAGTGTCTGAGGTGGCAACCTGGGAGTGTCAGAGGTGTACCTGGGAGTGTCAGAGGTGTACCTGGGAGTGTCAGAGGTGCACCTGGGAGTGTCTGAGGTGTACCTGGGAGTGTCGGAGGAGTACCTGGGAGTGTCTGAGGTACCTGGGAGTGCCAGAGGTACCTGGGAGTGTCAGAGGTGTACCTGGGAATGTCAGAGGTGCAACTGGGAGTGTCTGAGGTGTCCTGGGAGTGTCTGAGGTGTACCTGGGAGTGCCTGAGGTGTACCTGGGAGTGTCAGAGTTGTACCTGGGAGTGTCAGAGGTGAACCTGGGAGTGCCAGAGGTGTACCTGGGAGTCTGAGTGGTGCACCTGGAGTGTCAGGTGTGTACCAGGGAGGGTCAGAGGAGTACCTGGGAGGCCAAGTGGTGCACTGGGAGTGTCAGGAGGTGCACCTGGGAGTGTCAGAGGTGTACCTGGGAGTGTCCGGAGGTGTATCTGGGAGTGTCAGAGGTGTAGCTGGAGTGTCAGGGTGCACCTGGGAGTGTCAGGAGGAGACCTGGGAGCACCAAAGGAGGCCTCGGGGTGTCAGAGGAGTACCTGGGAGTGTCTGAGGTGTATCTGGGTGTCAGAGGTGTACCTGGGAGTGTCAGTGGTGTACCTGGGAGGCTCAGGTGTATACCAGGGAGTGTCAGAGGAGTACCTGGGAGTGTCAGAGGTGTACCTGGGAGTATCGGAGGTGTACCTGGGAGGTCAGAGGTGCACTGGAGTTTCTGGAGGTGTACCTGGAGAGGATCGGAGGTGTACCTGGGAGTCTCAGAGGAGTACCTGGGAGTCGGAGGTGTACCTGGGATATCGAGGTGTACCTGGAGTGTCAGCGCAACTTGGGAGGCCGAGGTGTACCTGGGAGTGTCAGAGGTGTACCTGGGAGTGTCAGGTGGTACCTGGAAGTCTCAGAGGTGTACCTGGATTGTCAGGAGGTGAACCAGGGAGGTCAGAGGAGTACCTGGGAGTGTCGGAGGTGTACCTCGGAGGTCAGAGGTGTACCTGGGAGTTTCTGGAGGTGTACCTGGGAGTCTCAGAGGTGTACCTGGGAGTGTCAGAGGTGAACCATGGGAGTGTCAGAGGAGTACGGAGTGTCAGAGGTGTACCTCGGAGTATCAGAGGTACCTGGGAGTTTCTGGAGGTGTACCTGGAGTGTCAGAGGTGTACCTGGGAGTGTCTGAGGTGTACCTGGGAGGTCAGAGGTGTACCTGGGAGTGTGTGTACCTGGAAGTGTCAGGTGTACCGGGAGTGTCAGAGGTGTACCTGAATGTCAGAGTGTACCTGGGAGTGTCTGAGGTGTACCTGGGAGTGTCTTTGGTGTACCTGGAAGTGTCTGAGGTGTACATGGAGTGTCAGAGGTGTACCTGGCAGGCCAAGGGTACCTGGGAGGTCAGAGGTGTACCTGGGAGGGTCAGAGGTGTACCTGGGAGTGTCTGAGGTGTACCTGGGAGTCAGAGGTGTACCTGGGATGTCAGGGGTGTACCTGGGAGTGTCAGCGGTGTAACCTGGGGAGTGTCAGCGGTACTTGGGAGGTCAGGAGTAACCTGGGATATCAGAGGTGTACCTGGGAGTGTCAGAGGTGTACCTGGGAGTGTACTGGGTCAAAGGTGTGAATGCTCAGAGGTGCACCTGGGAGTGTCTGAGGTACCTGGGAGTGTCTGAGGTGTACCTGGGAGGTCAGAGGTGTACCTGGGAGGCTGCGGTGTACCTGGGAATGTCAGAGGTGCACTGGGAGTGTCTGAGGTACCTGGGAGTGTCTGAGTGTACCTGGGAGTGTCAAGGTGTACCTGGGAGTGTCTGAGGTGTACCTGGGAGTCAGAGGTGTACCTGGGAGTGTCAGAGGTGCACCTGGGAGTGTCAGAGGTGTACCTACATCAGAGGAGTACCTGGGGGTGTCAGAGGTACCTGGAGGTCAGGGGTGTACCTGGGAGGCTGGGAGGTGTACCTGGGAGTGTCTGAGGTGTACCTGTGAGGTACCTGGAGTGTCAGAGGTGTACCTGGGAGTGTCAGGTGTATACCAGGGAGTGTCAGAGAGTACCTGGGAGGTCAGAGGTGTACCTGGGAGCACGGAGGTGTACCTGGGAGGTCAGAGGTGTACCTGGGAGTGTCTGGAGGTGTACCTGGAGATCGGAGGTACCTGGGAGGTCAGAGGTGTACCTGGGAGTGTCAGGAGGTGCACCTGGGAGTGTCAGAGGTACCTGGGAGGATCGGAGGTGTACCTGGGAGTGTCAGGAGGTACCTGGGAGTGTCGGAGGTGTACCTGGGAGGATCGAGGTACCTGGGAGTGTCAGAGGTGTACCTGGAGTGTCAGAGGTGCACCTGGGAGGTCAGAGGTGTACCTGGGAGTGTCAAGGTGTACCTGGGAGTCCAGAGGTGTACCTGGGAGTGTCAGAGGTGAACTGGGAGTGTCAGAGGTGTACCTGGGAGTGTCAGAGGTGACCTGGGAGTATCAGAGGTGTACCTGGGAGTGTCAGAGGTACCTGGGAGTGCTGGGAGTGGGAGTGTCAGAGAACCAGGAGTGTCAGAGAGTACCTGGAGCACAAGGTGTACCTGGAGCATCAGAGGTACCTGGGAGTTTCTCGGAGGTGTACCTGGGAGTGTCAGAGGTGTACCTGGGAGTGTCTGAGGTGTACCTGGGAGTGTCAGAGGTGTACCTGGGAGGTCAGTGTACCAAGGTCAGGGGCATCAGAGTGTCAGTGGAGTACCTGGGAGTGTCAAAGGTGTACCTGGGAGTATCGGAAGTGTACCTGGGAATATCAGAGGTGTACCTGGGAGTGCCAGAGGTGTACCTGGGAGTGTCAGAGGTGTACCTGGGAGTGTCAGAGGTGTACCTGGGAGTGTCAGAGGTGTACCTGGGAGTGTCTGAGGTGTACCTGGCAGTGTCTGAGGTGTACCTGGGAGTGTCAGTGTCGTCAGTGTACCTGGGAGTGTCAGGTGTACCTGGAGTGTCAACTGGGAGTGTCAGAGGTGTACCTGGAGGCCAGAGGTGTACCTGGGAGGCCAGAGGTGTACCTGGGAGACTGAAGGGAAAAATCTGTGAGTATGGAGGTGTACCTGGGAGTGTCAGAGGTGTACCCGGGAGTGTCAGAGGTGTACCAGGGAGTGTCAGTGGAGTACCTGGGAGTGTCAAAGGTGTACCTGGGAGTATCGGAGGTGTACCTGGGAATATCGGAGGTGTACCTGGGAGTGCAAGAGGTGTTCCTGGGAGTGTCTGAGGTGTACGTGGGAGTGTCAGAGGTGTGCCTGGGAGTGTCAGAGGTGCACTTGGGAGTGTCACAGGTTCACTTGGGAGTGTCTGAGGTGTACCTGGGAGTGTCTGAGCTGTACCTGGGAGTGTCTGAGGTGTACCTGGCAGTGTCTGAGGTGTACCGGGCAGTGTCAGCAGTGTACCTGGGAGTGTCAGTGGCATACCTAGAAGTGTCAGAGGTGTACCTGGGAGTGTCAGAGGTGTACCTGGGAGTGTCAGAGGAGTACCTGGGAGCATCAAAGGAGTACCTGGGAGTGTCAGTGGTGTACTTGGGAGTGTCAGAGGTGTAACTGGGAGTGTCATTGGTGTGCCTGGGAGTGTCAGAGGTGAACCTGGAAGTGTCAGAGGTGTACCTGGGAGTGTCGGAGGTGTTCCTGAGAGTGTCAGAGGTGTACCTGGGAGTGTTAGCGGTGTACCCTGGGAGTGTCTGAGGTGTATCTGGGAGTGTCAGAGGTGTGCTTGGGAGTGTCAGAGGTGTGTCTGGGAGTGTCAGAGGTGCACTTGGGAGTGTCACAGGTGCACCTGGGAGTGTCTGAGGTGTACCTGGGAGTGTCTGAGTTGTACCTGGGAGTGTCTGAGGTGTACCTGGCAGTGTCTGAGGTCTACCTGGCAGTGTCAGAGGTGTACCTGGGAGTGTCAGAAGTGTACCTGGGAGCGTCAAAGGAGTACCTGGAAGTGTCAGAGGTGTACCTGGTAGTGTCAGTGGTGTACCTGGGAGTGTCAGAGGTGTACCTGGGAATGTCATTGGTGTACCTGGGAGTGTCAGAGGTACCTGGGAGTGTCAGAGGTGAACCAGGGAGGTCAGAGGAGTACCTGGAGGCTGCGGTGTACCTCGGAGCATCAGGTGTACCTGGGAGTTTCGGAGGTGTACCTGGGAGTGTCAGAGGTGTACCTGGGAGGTCTGAGGTACCTGGGAGGCCAGAGGTGTACCTGGAGTGTCCGGGGTGTACCTGAAGGTCAGGGGTGTACTGGGGAGTGTCAGAGGTTACCTGGGAGTGTCAGAGGTGTACCTGGGAGTGTCAGGTGGTGTACCTGGGAGTGTCAGAGGTGTACCTGGGAGGTATGGAGGTACCTGGGAGGTCTTGTGTACCTGGAAGTGTCTGAGGTGTACATGGGAGTGTCAGAGGTGTACCTGGCAGTGTCAGCGGTGTACCTGGGAGTGTCAGCGGTGTACCTGGGAGGCTGCGGAGGTGTACCTGGGAGTGTCTGAGGCATACCTGGGAGTGTCAGAGGTGTACCTGGGAGCGTCAGGGGTGTACCTGGGAGGTCAGCGGTGACCTAGGAGTGTCAAGCGGTGTACCTGGGAGTGTCAGAGGTGATACCTGGGAGCATCAGAGGTGTACCTGGGAGTGTCAACGGTGTACCTGGGAGTGTCAGAGGTGTACCTGGGAGTGTCAAAGGTGTACCGAATGTCAGAGGTGCAACTGGGAGTGTCTGAGGTGTACCTGGGAGGTCTGAGGTGTACCTGGGAGTGTCAGAGGTGTACCTGGGAGTGTCAAAGGTGTACCTGGGAATGTCAGAGTCAACTGGGAGTGTCTGAGGTGTACCTGGGGAGTCTGAGGTGTACCAGGGAGTGTCAGAGGTGTACCTGGGAGTGTCAGAGGTACTGGAGTGTCTGAGGTGTACCTGGGAGTGTTAGAGGTGCACCTGGGAGTGTCTGGGGTGTACCTGGGAGGCCGGCGGTGTGCAATGAGAGTGTCAGCGGTGTACCTAGAGTGTCGGCGGTGTACCTGGGAGGTCAGAGGTATACCTGGGAGTATCAGAGGTGTACCTGGGAGTGCTGCAGGTACCTGGGAGTGTCAGAGGTGTACCTGGGAGGCCAGAGGTACCTGGGAGCCTGGGGAGGTACCTGGGAGTGTCAGAGGTACCTGGGAGTGTCAGGGTACCTGGATGGCAGAGGTACCTGGAGTGTCAGGAGGTGTACCTGGGAGGTCAGTGGTGCACCTGGGAGTGCTCAGTGGTGTACCTGGGAGTCAGAGGTGCACCGGGAGCACAGAGGTGTACCTGGGAGGTCCGAGGTGTACCTGGGAGCGTCAGAGGTGTACCTGGGAGTGTCAGAGGTGTACCTGGGAGAGCCGGAGGTGTACCTGGGAGGTCGGAGGTGCAACTGGGAGTGTCTGAGGTGTCCCTGGGAGAGTCTGAGGTGTACCTGGGAGTGCCTGAGGTGTACCTGGGAGTGTCAGAGTTGTACCTGGGAGTGTCAGAGGTGAACCTGGGAGTGCCAGAGGTGTACCTGGGAGTCTGAGGAGGTACCTGGGAGGTCAGGAGGTACCAGGAGTGGTCAGAGGAGTACCTGGAGTGTCAGAGGTGTACCTGGGAGGCCGAGGTGCACGTGGGAGGTCAGAGGGTGTACCTGGGAGGTCAGAGGTGCACGGGAGGTCAGGTGTACCTGGGAGCGCCGAGAGCACCGGGGTGTCAGAGGTACCTGGGAGTGTCAGGGGTGCACCTGGGAGTGTCAGAGGAGTACCTGGGAGTGTCTGAGGTGTATCTGGGGGTGTCAGAGGTGTACCTGGGAGGTCAGTGGGTGTACCTGGGAGTGTCAGGTGATGTACCAGGGAGTGTCAGAGAGCACTGGGAGTGCCAGAGTGTACTGAGCAGGGAGGTACCTGGGAGGCTCAGAGGTGTACCTGGGAGCCTGGGAGGTACCTGGGAGGATCGGAGGTACCTGGGAGGTCAGAGGTGTACCTGGGAGTTTCAGAGGAGGTACCTGGGAGGCCAGAGGTGTACCTGGGAGGATCGGAGGTACCTGGGAGTGTCAGAGGAGTACCTGGGAGTTTCGGAGGTACCTGGGAGGACTGGAGGTACCTGGAGTGTCAAAGGCGTACTTGGGAATGTCAGAGGTGTACCTGGGAGTGTCAGGAGGTGTACCTGGGAGTGTCAAAGGTGTACCTGGGAGTCCAGAGGTGTACCTGGGAGGTCAGAGGTGAACCAGGGAGGTCAGAGGAGTACCTGGGAGTGTCAAAGGTGGGACTCTGTAGCATCAGAGGTGTACCTGGGAGTTTCTGGAGGTGTACCTGGGAGTGTCAGAGGTGTACCTGGGAGGTCAGAGGTGAACCAGGAGGCCAGAGAGTACCTGGGAGGTCAAAGGTGTACCTCGGAGTATCAGAGAGGTACCTGGGAGCTGGATGTACCTGGGAGTGTCAGAGGTGTACCTGGGAGTGTCTGAGGTGTACCTGGGAGGCGGTGTACCTGGGAGTGTCAGGGGTGTACCTGAAGTGTTGGGGTGCACTGGGAGTGTCAGAGGTGTACCTGGGAGTGTCAGAGGTGACCTGGGAGGGTCTGAGGTGTACCTGGGAGTGTCTTTGGTGTACCTGAAGTGTCTGAGGTGTACATGGAGTGTCAGAGGTGTACCTGGCAGTGTCAGCGGTGGACCTGGGAGTGTCAGCGGTGTACCTGGGAGTGTCAGAGGTGTACCTGGAGTGTCTGAGGTGCAACCTGCGAGTGCAGAGGTGTACCTGGGAGGTAGGGGTGTACCTGGGAGTGTCATGGTGTACCCAGGGAGTGTCAGCGGTGTACCTGGGAGTGTCAGAGGCATACCTGGAGTATCAGAGGTGTACCTGGGAGGCTGAAGGTACCTGGGAGGTCAGAGGTACCTGGGAGGTCAAAGGTGTACCTGGGAATGTCAGAGGTGCAACTGGGAGTGTCTGAGGTGTACCTGGGAGTGTCTGAGGTGTACCTGGGAGTGTCAGAGGTACCTGGGAGGCTGGGGTGTACCTGGGAATGTCAGAGGTGCAACTGGGAGTGTCTGAGGTGTACCTGGGAGTGTCAGGGGTGTACCTGGGAGTGTCAGCGGTGTACCTGGGAGTGTCAAGGTGTACCTGGAGTGTCAGAGGTGTACCTGGGAGCATCGGAGGTACCTGGGAGTGTCAGAGGTACCTGGGAGTGTCAGGGTGTACCTGGGAGTGTCAGAGAGGTGTACCTGGGAGGTCTGAGGCACTGGGAGGTTGGGGTGCACCTGGGAGTGTCAGTGGTACCTGGGAGTGTCAGAGGTGTACCTGGGAGGTCAGAGGTGTACCTGGAGGTCTGAGGTGGGAGTGTCAGAGTGTACCTGGGAGTGTCAGGGGTGTACCTGGGAGTGTCTGAGGTGTAACTGGGAGTGCCGGAGGAGTAACTGGGAGTGTCTGAGGTGTACCTGGGAGTGCCAGAGGTACCTGGGAGGTCAAAGGTGTACCTGGGAATGTCAGAGGTGCAACTGGGAGTGTCTGAGGTGTCCCTGGGAGTGTCTGAGGTACCTGGGAGTGCGTGTGAGGTACCTGGGAGTGTCAGAGTTGTACCTGGGAGTGTCAGAGGGAACCTGGGAGTGCCAGAGGTGTACCTGGGAGTCTGAGTGGTGTACCTGGGAGTGTCAGGGTGTGTACCAGGGAGTGTCAGAGAGTACCTGGGAGTGCTGGGTGGTGTACCTGGGAGGTGCAGGTGTGCCTGTGGGAGTGTCAGAGGTACCTGGGAGCGTCAGAGGAGTACCTGGGGTGTCAGGGAGGTACCTGGGAGTGTCTGAGGTGTATCTGGGAGGTCAGAGGTGTAGCTGGGAGGTCAGGCACCTGGGAGTGTCAGAGGAGTACCTGGGAGCATCAAAGGAGTACCTTGGGGTGAGAGGAGTACCTGGGAGTGTCTGAGGTGGTCTGGGGGTGCTCGGAGGTGTACCTGGGAGTGTCAGTGGTGTACCTGGGAGTGTCAGGTGATACCAGGGAGGGTCAGAGAGTACCTGGGAGTGTCAGAGGTGTACCTGGAGTACCGGAGGTGTACCGGGAGTGTCAGAGGTGTACCTGGGAGTGTCTGGAGGTGTACCTGGGAGGATCGGAGGTGTACCTGGGAGTGTCAGAGGTGTACCTGGGAGTGTCAGAGGTGTACCTGGGAGTGTCAGAGGTGTACCTGGGAGTGTCAGAGGTGTACCTGGAGTGTCACAGAGGTACCTGGGAGTGTTGGGGTGGTGTACCTGGGAGTGTCAGAGGTGTACCTGGGAGTGTCAGGTACCTGGGATGCCGGGAGGTACCTGGGAGTGTCTGAGGTGTACCTGGGAGTGTCAGAGGTGTACCTGGGAGAGCTGGGGTGGTGTACCTGGGAGTGTCAGAGGTGTACCTGGGAGCATCAGAGGTGTACTGGAGTGTCAGAGGTGTACCTGGGAGTGTCTGAGGTGTACCTGGGAGTGTCAGAGGTGTACCTGGGGAGTCAGAGGTGTACCTGGGAGTGTCAGGTGTGTACCAGGAGGTCAGAGGAGTACCTGGGAGGCCGAGGCACCGGGAGTGTCGGAGGTGTACCTGGGAGTGTCAGAGGTGCACTGGGAGTCTCGGAGGTGTACCTGGGAGGGTCGAGGTACCTGGGAGTGTCAGAGGTGTACCTGGAGTGTCAGGAGGTGTACCTGGGATGTCAGAGGTGTACCTGGGAGAGTCAGAAGGCACCTGGGAGGCTGAGGTGTACCTGGGAGTGTCAGAGGTACCTGGGAGTGTCAGAGGTGTACCTGGGAGTCTCAGGAGGTGTACCTGGGAGTGTCAGAGGTGTACCTGGGAGTCAGAGGTGTACCTGGGAGTCAGAGGTGTACCTGGGAGTGTCAGAGGTGTACCTGGGAGTGCCGAGAGTACCTGGGAGCATCAGGAGTACCTGGAGTGTCAGAGGTGTACCTGGGAGTGTCTGAGGTGTACCTGAGTGTCAGAGGTGTACCTGGAGTGTCAGGTGTACCTGGACATCGGAGGTACCTGGGAGGTCAGAGGTGTACCTGGGAGTGTCAGAGGTACCTGGGAGTGTCAGAGGTGTACCTGGGATGTCAGAGGTGTACCTGGGAGTCTCAGAGGTGTACCTGGGAGTGTCAGAGGTGAACCAGGAGTGTCAGAGGAGTACCTGGGAGTGTCAGAGGTGTACCTGGGAGTATCAGAGGTGTACCTGGTGTCTGGAGGTGTACCTGGGAGTCTCAGAGGTGTACCTGGGAGGTCAGAGGGAACCAAGGAGTGTCAGAGGAGTACCTGGGAGTGTCAGAGGTGTACCTGAGTATCAGAGGTACCTGAGCTGGAGGTGTACCTGGGAGGCTGGGAGGTACCTGGGAGTGTCTGAGGTGTACCTGGGAGTGTCAGAGGTGTACCTGGGAGTGTCTGGGTGTACCTGGAAGTGTCAGGGGTACCTGGGAGTGTCAGAGGTGTACCTGGGAGTGTCAGAGGTGTACCTGGGAGTGTATGAGGCACCTGGAGTGTCAGAGGTACCTGGGAGTGTCAGAGGTGTACCTGGGAGTGTCAGGAGGTGTACATGGAGGTCAGAGGTGTACCTGGCAGTGTCAGCGGTGTACCTGGGAGTGTCAGCGGTACCTGGGAGGTCAGAGGTACCTGGGAGTGTCTGAGGTATACCTGGGAGTGTCAGAGGTGTACCTGGGAGCGTCAGGGGTGTACCTGGGAGTGTCAGCGGTGTACCTAGGAGGCGTCAGCGGTGTACCTGGGAGTGTCAGAGGTATACCTGGGAGTATCAGAGGTGTACCTGGGAGTGTCAACGGTGTACCTGGGAGTGTCAGAGGTGTACCTGGGAGTGTCAAAGGTGTACCTGGGAATGTCAGAGGTGCAACTGGGAGTGTCTGAGGTGTACCTGGGAGTGTCTGAGGTGTACCTGGGAGTGTCAGAGGTGTACCTGGGAGTGTCAAAGGTGTACCTGGGAATGTCAGAGGTGCAACTGGGAGTGTCTGAGGTGTACCTGGGAGTGTCTGAGGTGTACCAGGGAGGTCAGCGGTGTACCTGGGAGTGTCAGAGGTGTACCTGGGAGTGTCTGAAGTGTACCTTCGAGTGTTAGAGGTGCACCTGGGAGTGTCTGGGGTGTACCTGGGAGTGTCATGGTGTACCGAGGAGTGTCAGCGAAATGAGTGTCATGGTGTACCTGGGAGGAGCACCTGGAGGATCAGAGGTACCTGGGAGTGTCATGGTGTACCTGGGAGTGTCAGAGGTGTACCTGGGAGTGCCAGAGGTGTACCTGGGAGTGTTGGGTGGTGTACCTGGAGTGTAAGAGGTACCTGGGAGTGTCAGGTGTACCTGGGATTGTCAGAGGTGTACCTGGGAGTGTCTGAGGTACTTGGAGTGCAGCACCTGGGAGTGTCGGTGGTGTACCTGGAGTGTCAGAGCTGTACCTGAGGTCAGAGGTGTACCTGGGAGGTCTGAGGTACCTGGGAGTGTCAGAGGTGTACCTGGGAGTGTCAAAGGTGTACCTGGGAATGTCAGAGGTGCAACTGGGAGTGTCTGAGGTGTCCCTGGGAGTGTCTGAGGTGCCTGGGAGTGCCTGAGGTGTACCTGGGAGCGAGAGCAGGCCTGGGGTGCTGGGAGGTGAACCTGGGAGTGCCAGAGGCCTGGGAGTTCGAGTGGTGTACCTGGGAGTGTCAGGTGGTGTACCAGGAGTGCAGAGGAGTACCTGGAGTGTCAGTGGTACCTGGGAGTGTCAGAGGTACGTGGAGTGTCAGAGGTGTACCTGGGAGCTTCAGAGGAGCACCTGGGTGCAGAGGTGTACCTGGGAGTGTCTGAGGTGTATCTGGGAGGGTCAGAGGTAGCTGGGAGGTCAGGGGTGCACCTGGGAGTGTCAGAGGAGTACCTGGGAGCATCAAAGGAGGTCCTCGGAGTGTCAGACGAGTACCTGGGAGTGTCTGAGGTGTATCTGGGGGTGTCTGGAGGTGTACCTGGGAGGTCAGTGGTGCCTGGGAGTGTCAGGTGTATACCAGGGAGTGTCAGAGGAGTACCTGGGAGGTCAGAGGTACCTGGGAGTATCGGAGGTGTACCTGGGAGTGTCAGAGGTGTACCTGGGAGTTTCTGGAGGTGTACCTGGGAGGATCGGAGGTGTACCTGGGAGGTCAGAGGAGTACCTGGGAGTTTCAGAGGTGTACCTGGGATCTCGAGGTACCTGGAGTGTCAAGGTACTTGGGAGGTCAGAGGTGTACCTGAGGTCAGAGGTGTACCTGGAGGCACCTGGGAGTCTCAGAGGTGTACCTGGGAGGTCAGGTGAACCAGGGAGGTCAGAGGAGTACCTGGGAGGTCAAAGGTGTACCTCGGAGCATCAGAGGTGTACCGGGAGTTTCGAGGTGTACCTGGAGGCCAGAGGTGTACCTGGGAGTGTCTGGGGTACCTGGAAGTGTCAGGTGTACCGGGAGGTCAGAAGGTACCTGGGAGGCAGAGGTGTACTGGGAGTGTCATGAGGTGTACCTGGGAGTGTCTGAGGTACCTGGGAAGTGTCTGAGGTGTACATGAGTGTCAGAGGTGTACCTGGCAGTGTCAGCGGTACCTGGGAGTGTCAGCGGTGTACCTGGGAGGTCAGAGGTGTACCTGGGAGTGTCTGAGGTATACCTGCGAGTGTCAGAGGTGAACCTGGGAGCGTCAGGGGTGTACCTGGGAGGTCAGCGGTGTACCCAGGAGTGTCAGAGGTGTACCTGGGAGGTCAGGAGGTATACCTGGGAGTATCAGAGGTGTACCTGGGAGTGTCAACGTGTACCTGGGAGGTCAGAGGTGTACCTGGGAGTGTCTGAGGTGTACCTGGGAGTGTCTGAGGAACTAGGGAGTGTCAGGTGTACCTGGGAGGGTCAGAGGTGTCCTGGGAGTGTCTGAGGTACCTGGGAGTGTCAGAGGTGCACCTGGGAGTGTCTGAGGTGTACCTGGGAGGTCAGAGGTGTACCCTGGGAGTGTCAGAGGTGTACCTGGGAGTGTCAAGGTGTACCTGGGAGGTCAGAGGTATACCTGGGAGTACAGAGGTGTACCTGGGAGGCTGAAGTGGTACCTGGGAGGTCAGAGGTGTACCTGGGAGTGTCAGAGGTGTACCTGGGAGGCTCAGTGGTGTACCTGGGAGTGTCAGAGGTGTACCCAGGGAGTGTCAGAGATGTACCTGGGAGTGTCAGGAGGTACCTGGGAGTGTCGGAGGTGTTCCGGAGAGTGTGAGGGAGGCACCTGGGAGTGTCAGGATGTGTACCTGGGAGTTTCAGAGGTGTACCTGGGAGTGTCAGAGGAGTACCTGGGAGTGTCAGAGGAGTCCCTGAGAGTGTCAGGGGTGTACTTGGGAGTGTCAGAGGTGTACCTGGGAGTGTCTGAGGTTTAGTTTGGAGTGTTTGAGGTGTACCTGGGAGTGTCAGAGGAGAACCAGGGAGTGTAAGAGGTGTACCTGGGAGCGTCAGTGGTGTACCAGGGAGTATTAGAGGAGTATCTGGGAGTGTCAGAGGTGTACTAGGGAGTGTCAGAGGAGTACCTGGGGGTGTCAGAAGTGTACCTGGGAGTGTCAGGGGTGTACCAGAGAGTGTCAGAGGAGTACCTGTGAGTGTCAGGGGTGTACCTGGGAGTGTTGGAGGTGTACCTGGGAGTGTCAGAGGTGTACCTGGGAGTGTCAGAGGTGTACCTGGGAGTGTCAGAGGTGTACCTGGGAGTATCACTGGAGTTCCTGGGAGTGTCAAAGCTGTACCTGGAGTGTCAGGGGTGTACCAGGGAGTGTCTGAGGAGTACCTGGGAGTGTCATGGGTGCACCTGGGAGTGTCGGAGGTGTACATGGGAGTGTCAGAGGTGTACCGGGAGGTTGAGAAGTATACCTGGGAGAGCCAGAGGTGTACCTGGGAGAGTCAGCGGAGTACCTGGGAGTCTCAGAGGTGAACCTGGGAGTGTCTGAGGTGTACCTGGGAGTGTATGAGGTGTACCTGGGAGTGTCTGAGGTGTACCAGCGAGTGCCAGAGAAGTCCCAGCGAGTGTCAGAGGAGTACCTGGGAGTGTGAGAGGTGTACCTGGGAGTGTGTGAGGTGTACCTGGGAGTGTCTTAGGTGTACCTGGGAGTGTCAGAGGTGTACCTGTGAGTATCAGATGTGTACTTGGGAGTGTCTGAGGTGTACCTGGAAGTGTCTGAGGTGTACCTGGGAATGTTAGAGGTGTACCTGGGAGTGTCGGAGGTGTTCCTGAGAGTGTCAGGGGTGTACATGGGAGTGTCAGATGTGTACCTGGGATTGTCAGAGGTGTACCTGGGAGTGTCAGAGGAGTACCTGGGAGTGTTAGAGGAGTCCCTGGGAGTGTCAGGGTTGTACCCGGGAGTGTCTGAGGTGTACCATGGAGTATCAGAGGAGTATCTAGGAGTGTCAGAGGTGTACCAGGGAGTGTCAGAGGTGTACATGGGAGTGTCAGAGGTGTTCCTGGGAGTGTCAGGGGTGTACCAGGGAGTGTCTGAGGAGTACCTGGGAGTGTAATGGGTGTACCTGGGAGTGTCGGATGTGTACCTGGGAGTGTCGGAGGTGTACCTGGGAGTGTCAGAGGTGTACCTGGGAGTGTCAGCGGTGTACCTGGGAGTGTCAGAGGTGAACCTGGGAGTGTCTGAGGTGTACATTGGGAGTGTCTGAGGTGTACCTGGGAGTGTCTGAGGTGTACCAGCGAGTGCCAGAGAAGTCCCAGCGAGTGTCAGAGGAGTACCTGGGAGTGTGAGAGGTGTACCTGGGAGTGTGTGAGGTGTACCTGGGAGTGTCTGAAGTGTACCTGGAAGTGTCTGAGGTGTACATGGAGTGTCAACGGTGTACCTGGGAGTGTCAGAGGTATACCTGGGAGTATCAGAGGTGTACCTGGGAGTGTCAGAGGGGTACCTGGGAGTTATAAAGGTGTACCTGGGAGTGTCAGAGGTGTACCTGGGAGTGTCGGATGTGTTCATGAGAGTGTCAGGGTTGTACCTGGGAGTGTCAGATGTGTACCTGGGAGTGTCAGAGGTGTACCTGGGAGTGTCAGAGGAGTACCTGGGAGTGTTAGAGGAGTCCCTGGGAGTGTCAGGGGTGTACTTGGGAGTGTCACAGGTGTACCTGTGAGTGTCTGAGGTGTACCCGAGAGTGTCTGAGGTGTACCAGGAAGTATCAGAGGAGTATCTTGGAGTGTCAGAGGTGTACCAGGGAGTGTCAGAGATGTACCTGGGAGTGTCAGAGGTGTACCTGGGAGTGTCGGAGGTGTTCCGGAGAGTGTCAGGGGTGTACCTGGGAGTGTCAGATGTGTACCTGGGAGTGTCAGTGGTGTACCTGGGAGTGTCAGAGGAGTACCTGGGAGTGTCAGAGGAGTCCCTGAGAGTGTCAGGGGTGTACTTGGGAGTGTCAGAGGTGTACCTGGGAGTGTCTGAGGTGTAGTTGGGAGTGTCTGAGGTGTACCTGGGAGTGTGAGAGGAGAACCAGGGAGTGTAAGATGTGTACCTGGGAGCGTCAGTGGTGTACCAGGGAGTATCAGAGGAGTATCTGGGAGTGCCAGAGGTGTACCAGGGAGTCTCAGAGGTGTACCTGGGAGTGTCAGAGGTGTACCTGGGAGTGTCAGGGGTGTACCAGGGAGTGCCTGAGGAGTGCCTGGGAGTGTAATGGGTGTACCTGGGAGTGTCGGATGTGTACCTGGGAGTGTCAGAGGTGCACCTGGGAGTGTCAGAGATGTACCTGGGAGTGTCAGAGGTGTACCTGGGAGTATCAGTGGAGTTCTTGGGAGTGTCAAATGTGTACCTGGAGTGTCAGGGGTGTACCAGGGAGTGTCTGAGGAGTACCTGTGAGTGTCATGGGTGCACCTGGGAGTGTCGGATGTGTACCTGGGAGTGTCGTAGGTGTACATGGGAGTGTCAGAGGTGTACCAGGGAGTGTTTGAGGTATACCTGGGAGAGCCAGAGGTGTACCTGGGAGAGTCAGCGGAGTACCTGGGAGTCTCAGAGGTGAACCTGGGATTGTCTGAGGTGTACCTGGGAGTGTATGAGGTGTACCTGGGAGTGTCTGAGGTGTACCAGCGAGTGCCAGAGAAGTCCCAGCGAGTGTCAGAGGAGTACCTGGGAGTGTGAGAGGTGTACCTGGGAGTGTGTGAGTTGTACCTGGGATTGTCTTAGGTGTACCTGGGAGTGTCTGAGGTGTACCTGGAAGTGTCTGAGGTGAACCTGGGAGTGTTAGAGGTGTACCTGGGAGTGTCGGAGGTGTTCCTGAGAGTGTCAGGGGTGTACCTGGGAGTGTCAAATGTGTACCTGGGATTGTCAGAGGTGTACTTGGGAGTGTCAGAGGAGTACCTGGGAGTGTTAGAGGAGTCCCTGGGAGTGTCAGGGTTGTACTTGGGAGTGTCAGAGGTGTACCTGGGAGTGCCTGAGGTGTACCCGGGAGTGTCTGAGGTATACCATGGAGTATCAGAGGAGTATCTGGGAGTGTCAGAGGTGTACCAGGGAGTGTCGGAGGTGTACCTGGGAGTATCAGTGGTGTACCTGGGAGTATCAGAGGTGTACCTGGGAGTGTCGGGGGTGTACCTGGGAGTGTCAGTGTATCTGGGAGTGTCAGATGTGTACCTGGGAGTGTCAGAGGTGTACCTGGGAGTGTCAGAGGAGTACCTAGGAGTGTCAGATGAGTCCCTGAGAGTGTCAGGGGTGTACTTGGGAGTGTCAGAGGTGTACCTGGGAGTGTCTGAGGTGTAGTTGGGAGTGTCTGAGGTGTACCTGGGAGAGTCAGAGGAGAACCAGGGAGTGTAAGATGTGTACCTGGGAGCGTCATTGGTGTACCAGGGAGTATCAGAGGAGTATCTGGGAGTGTCAGAGGTGTACATGGGAGTGTCAGGGGTGTACCAGGGAGTGCCTGAGGAGTGCCTGGGAGTGTAATGGGTGTACCTGGGAGTGTCGGATGTGTACCTGGGAGTGTCAGAGGTGCACCTGGGAGTGTCAGAGGTGTACCTGGGAGTGTCAGAGGTGTACCTGGGAGTATCAGTGGAGTTCTTGGGAGTGTCAAATGTGTACCTGGAGTGTCAGGGGTGTACCAGGGAGTGTCTGAGGAGTACCTGGGAGTGTCATGGGTGCACCTGGGAGTGTCGGATGTGTACCTGGGAGTGTCGTAGGTGTACATGGGAGTGTCAGAGGTGTACCAGGGAGTGTTTGAGGTATACCTGGGAGAGCCAGAGGTGTACCTGGGAGAGTCAGCGGAGTACCTGGGAGTCTCAGAGGTGAACCTGGGATTGTCTGAGGTGTACCTGGGAGTGTATGAGGTGTACCTGGGAGTGTCTGAGGTGTACCAGCGAGTGCCAGAGAAGTCCCAGCGAGTGTCAGAGGAGTACCTGGGAGTGTGAGAGGTGTACCTGGGAGTGTGTGAGGTGTACCTGGGATTGTCTTAGGTGTACCTGGGAATGTCTGAGGTGTACCTGGAAGTGTCTGAGGTGTTCCTGAGAGTGTCAGGGGTGTACCTGGGAGTGTCGGAGGTGTTCCTGAGAGTGTCAGGGGTGTACCTGGGAGTGTCAGATGTGTACCTGGGATTGTCAGAGGTGTACCTGGGAGTGTCAGAGGAGTACCTGGGAGTGTTAGAGGAGTCCCTGGGAGTATCAGGGTTGTACTTGGGAGTGTCAGAGGTGTACCTGGTAGTGTCTAAGGTGTACCCGGGAGTGTCTGAGGTGTACCATGGCGTATCAGAGGAGTATCTGGGAGTGTCAGAGGTGTACCAGGGAGTGTCAGAGGTGTACCTGGGAGTGTCAGAGGTGTACCTGGGAGTGTCAGGGGTGTACCAGGGAGTGTCTGAGGAGTACCTGGGAGTGTAATGGGTGTACCTGGGAGTGTCGGATGTGTACCTGGGAGTGTCGGAGGTGTACCTGGGAGTGTCAGAGGTGTACCTGGGAGTGTCTGAGGTATACCTGGGGGAGCCAGAGGTGTACCTGGGAGTGTCAGCGGTGGACCTGGGAGTGTCAGCGGTGTACCTGGGAGTGTCAGAGGTGAACCTGGGAGTGTCTGAAGTGTACCTGGGAGTGTCTGAGGTGTACCTGGGAGTGTCTGAGGTGTACCAGCGCGTGCCAGAGAAGTCCCAGCGAGTGTCAGAGGAGTACCTGAGAGTGTGAGAGGTGTACTTGGGAGTGTGTGAGGTGTACCTGGGATTGTCTTAGGTGTACCTGGGAATGTCTGAGGTGTACCTGGAAGTGTCTGAGGTGTTCCTGAGAGTGTCAGGGATGTACCTGGGAGTGTCAAATGTGTACCTGGGATTGTCAGAGGTGTACCTGGGAGTGTCAGAGGAGTACCTGGGAGTGTTAGAGGAGTCCCTGAGAGTGTCAGGGGTGTACCTGGGAGTGTCAGATGTGTACCTGGGATTGTCAGAGGTGTACCTGGGAGTGTCAGAGGAGTACCTGGGAGTGTTAGAGGAGTCCCTGGGAGTGTCAGGGTTGTACTTGGGAGTGTCAGAGGTGTACCCAGGAGCCAGGAGGTGTACCTGGGAGGCCAGAGGTGTACCTGGGAGGTTGGGGGTACCATGGAGCATCAGAGAGCATCTGGGAGTGTCAGAGGTGTACCAGGGAGGTCAGGAGGTGTACCTGGGAGTGTCAGAGGTGTACCTGGGAGGTCAGGGGTACCAGGAGTGTCTGAGGAGTGCCTGGGAGCAGCAGGTACCTGGGAGGTCGGATGTGCACCTGGGAGTGTCGGAGGTGTACCTGGGAGTGTCAGGAGGTGTACCTGGGAGTGTCTGAGGTATACCTGGGAGAGCCAGAGGTGTACCTGGGAGTGTCAGCGGTGTACCTGGGAGTGTCAGAGGTGAACCTGGGAGTAACAGAGGTGTACCTGGGAGTATCAGAGGTGTACCTGGGAGAGTCGGGGGTGTACCTGGGAGTGTCTGAGGTGTACCAGGGAGTGTCTGAGGTGTACCTGGGAGTGTCTGAGGTGTACCTGGGAGTGTCTGAGGTGTAACTAGGAGAGTCACAGGAGTACCTGGGAGTGTCTGAGGTGTACCTGGAAGTGTCTGAGGTGTACCTGGGAGTGTCTGAGGTGTAACTGGGAGAGTCACAGGAGTACCTGGGAGTGTGAGAGGTGTACCTGGGAGTGTGAGAGGTGTACCTGGGAGTGTCTGAGGTGTACCTGGGAGTATCAGAGGTGTACCTGGAGTCAGGGGGTGTACCTGGGAGTGTCGGGAGGTGTACCTGGGAGTGTCAGAGGTGTACCTGGGAGGCCAGAGGGTGTACCTGGGAGCAAGGAGGAGTACTCCAGAGTGTCAGGGGTGTACCTGGGAGGCTGGGGAGGTGTACCTGGGAGTGTAAGAAGGCACCTGGGAGTGTCGAGTGTACCTGGGAGTGTCTGAGGTGTAGCCTGGGAGTGTCAGAGGAGAACCAGGGAGTGTAAGAGGTGTACTTGGGAGTGTCAGTGGTGTACCAGGGAGTGTCAAAGGTGTACCTGGGAGTGTCATAGGTGTACCTGGGAGTGTCAGAGGTGTACCTGGGAGTCTCAGAGGTGTACCTGGGAGTATCAGTGGAGTACCTGGGAGTGTCAAAGGTATACCTGGGAGTGTCAGGGGTGTACCAGGGAGTGTCTGAGGAGTACCTGGGAGCATCAGAGGTGTACCTGGAGTGTCTGGAGGCAGTACCTGGGAGTGTCTGAGGGTGTACCTGGGAGTGTCTGAGGTAACTGGGAGAGTCACAGGAGCACCTGGGAGTGTGAGAGGTGTACCTGGGAGTGTCTGAGGTGTACCTGGGAGTATCAGGTGGTGTACCTGGGGATGTCAGGTACCTGGGAGTGTCAGAGGTGTACCTGGGAGTGTAAGAAGTGTACCTGGGAGTGTCGGAGGTGTACCTGGGAGTGTCGGAGGTGTACCTGGGAGTGACTGAGGCGTACCTGGGAGTGTAAGTGTTGTACCTGGGAGTGTCAGTGGTGTACCAGGGAGTGTCAGAGGTGTACCTGGGAGTGTCAGAGGTGTACCCGGGAGTGTGAGAGGTGTACCTGGGAGTGTCTGAGGTGTACCTGGGAGTATCAGTGGTGTACCTGGGAGTGTCAGGGGTGTACCTAGGAGTGTCTCAGGTTTACCTGGGAGTGTCTCAGGTGTACCTGGGAGTATCAGAGGTGTACCTGGGAGTGTCTGAGGTGTACCTGGGAGTGTCTGAGATGTACCTGGGAGTGTCTGAGGTGTACCTTGGAGTGTCTGAGGTGTAACTGGGAGAGTCACAGGAGTGCCTGAAAGTGTGAGAGGTGTACCTGGGAGTGTGAGAGGTGTACCTGGGAGTGTCTGAGGTGTACCTGGGAGTGTCAGAGGTGTACCTGGGAGGTTGGGGGTGTACCTGGGAGTGTCAGAGGTGTACCTGGGAGTGTCAGAGGTGTACTTGGGAGTGTCGGAGGTGTTCCTGGGAGAGTCAGGGGTGTACCTGGTAGTGTCAGGGGTGTAATTGGAAGTGACGGAGGTGTAACTGGGAGTGTCAGAGGTGTACTTGGGAATGTCAGACGTGTACCTGGGAGTGCCAGAGGAGTACCTGGGAGTGTCAGAGGAGTACCTGGCAGTGTCTGAGGTGTACCAGGCAACAGGCCTGGGAGGTCAGAGGCACATGGAGTCTGAGGTGTACCTGGGAGTGTTAGGCACCTGAGGTGCACCTGGGAGGTGCCTGGGAGTGCTCAGTGCACCTGGGAGTGGCACTGGGAGGTCAGGGTGCACCTGGGATGTCAGAGGTGTTGGGAGTGTCAGAGGTACCTGGGAGTGCTCAGAGGTGTACCTGGGAGTGCTCAGAGGTGTACCTGGAGAGCAAACAGAGCTGGCCTGAGTGCAACAGGTACCTGGGAGTGTCAGAGGTGTACCTGGGAGTATCAGAGGTGTACCTGGGAGTGTCAGAGGTGTACCTGAGTGCCGAACTGAGTACCTGAGGCCTGGAGTGTCAAGGTGTACCTGGAATGTCAGGAGGTACCTGAGTGTCAGAGGTGTACCTGGGAGGTGTACCTGGAGTGCCAGAGGTACCTGGGAGCCAGGTGTACCTGGGAGGTGAACCTGGGAGTGTCAGGAGGTGCACCTGGGAGTTTCAGAGGTGACCTGGAGTGTCAGGTGCACCTGGGTGTCGCACCTGGGAGTGTCAGGTGTACCTGGGAGTGTCAGAGGTGTACCTGGTAGCAGGCATTCTGGGAGTCAAGGCTGCACCTGGGAGGTCAGGGCCTGGTGTCTGGAGGCACCTGGGGTGTCAGAGGTGTACCTGGGAGTGTCAGTGGTGTACCTGGGAGTGTCAGGAGAATGAGGTATACCTGGGAGCACAGGTGCACATGGAGTGTCACTGACCGAGTGTCAGGTACCTGGGAGGCCAAGGTACCTGGGAATGTCAGAGGCTGAACTGGAATCTGGAGGTGCACCTGGGAGTGTCTGAGGTGTACCTGGGAGTGCCTGAGGTGTACCTGGAGGTCAGGTTTGAATGTCAGAGGTAACTGGGTGTCAGAGGTGTACCTGGGAGAATCGGACGTAGTACCTGGAGAAACAGAGGTGTACCTGGGAGCCTAGAGGCACCCAAGTGTTATAGGCAAACAGAGGTCTGGGAGTAACAGGAGTACCAGGAATCGACACGGTGTACCTAGAGCAACAACTCTGAGGCCAAACCTGGAGTGATCAGAGGTGTACCTGAGAGTCATCTGTGAGGTCACAGTGCCAAGAGGTGTGCCCGGGAGTCGCCTGGAGGCACCTGGGAGCAGAGGTGACCTGGGAGCAAAGTGCACCTGGACAAAACATCTGAGGTGTAATCTGGGAAACAGCACCTGGGAGCAACAGGGCCTGGGAGCAACAGCTGCACCTGGAGGTGTACCTGGGAGTGCACCTGTGGCTCTGGGAATGTCAGGTGCAACTGGGAGCAACCTGGTGTCCCTGAGCACCTGAGGTGCACTGGTGCCTGGGAGTGTCAGAGCTGTGTCAGAGGTGAACCTGGAGTGCCAGGAGTGCACCTGGTCTGAGGCACCTGGGGGAGTGCTGACCTGGAAATGAGGCACCAGATACCTGGGAGGGACTGGAGCAACACTCTGGGAGGCACCTGGGAAAACAAAGGTGCACCTGAGTCTTCAGAGTGTGCACCTGGGATTGTCAGAGGAACCAGGAGCAAACAGGAGTACCTGAGTGTCAAAGGTGCACCCAGGAGGTGCACCTGGAGGCACCTGGCGTCAGGCACCTGAAAGTTTCAGTGACCTGGGTGTGCAACTGGGATCAAACATAGGTGATGTCTGGGAAGGGGCAGGCACCTGGGAGAATCTCTTGGTGTCTGAAGTGTCTGAGGTGCATGGAGGCCCAGGAGGTGTGGCTCGGCAGTGTCAGTGGTGTCTGTATGCCTGGGAGGTCAGAGGTGCACCTGGGAGTGTTCGAGGTATACCTGCCACAGTGAGCAACAGGCACCTGGGAGCAACAGGTTCCGGGAGTGTCAGCGGTGCACCTGGGAGTGTCAGGGCCTGAGAACAGAGGTGCACCTGGGAAACACCTGGGAGTGTACCTTGGAATGTCAGCAACTGGGAGCAGTCAGTACTCTGGGAATGTCAGCAACTGAGGTGTACCTGAGGCCTTGAGTAAACATGGTGCACCTGGAGTGTCAGGAGGTGCACCATGTGTCTGGAGGTGTACTTGTTTTGAGCAAATGGGAGAGGCACCTGGGAGTACCTGGGTGTACCTGGAGTGCTCAGCGGTGCACCTAAGAGCAGTTCAAGCGGTGCAGGCCTGAAACAGTGCACTCAGGCGCACCTGGGGAGTGTCTGAGGTGCACCTGAGTGTTTAGTGGCGCACCTGGGAGAAACAAACAGGAGGCCTGGGAGCAAACAGAGGCCTGCACCTGGAAGTGGTGTGTTCCTGGGAGCAAGTCTGAGGTGCACCTGGAGCAACAGGCACCTGGGAGTGTCAGGGTGTAACTGGCCTGGAGTACTCTGAGTAAACAGAGGTGTATCTAGGAGGTCAGCGGTGCCTGAAAACAGAGGTGTACTCCAGCAAATAAGGGTGTACTCTGGGAAATTCTGGGAGTGTCAAAGTTGTACCTGGAATGTCAGGAGGTGCAGAACTGGGAGTGTTCAGGGCTTGAGGCAGCCAGGAGCTGTACCTGGGAGGTAGGGGCACTGGGGGAGTGTCTGGGTGTACACCCTGACACTCCCAGGTACACCTGACACTCCCAGGCACACCCCTGACACTCCCCAGGCACACCCTGACACCCCAGGTACACCTGTTACCCCAGGTACACCTCTGACACTCCCAGGCACACCTCTGACACCCCAGGCACACCTCTGACACTCCCAGGCACACCTCTGACACTCCCCATGTACACCTCTGACATTCCCAGGTACACTACTGACACCAGGTGCACCTCTGACACCCAGGTACACCCTCTGACACTCCCAGGCACACCTCCGATACTCCCAGGTACACCTCGATACCCCAGGCACCTCAGACACTCCCAGGCACACCTCTGACACTCCCAGGCACACCCTGACACTCCAGGTACACCTCTGACACAAGTAGGCACACCTCAGACACTCCCAGGTACACCCTGACACTTCCAGCTACACCCCTGACTCTCCCAGGTACACCTCTCTGACACTCCAGGTACACCCTCTGACACCCCAGGTACACCTCCGATACTCCCAGGCACACCTCCGATACTCCCAGGTATATTGTCTGACACTCCCAGGTACACCTCTGACATCCCAGGCACACCGCTGACACTCCCCAGGTACACCTCTGACACTCCCAGGTACACCTCTGATACCCCAGGTACACCTCTCATACTCCCCAGGTATACGTCTGACACCCCAGGTACACCTCTGACACCCCAGGTACACCTCTGACACCCATGCACACCTCAGACACTCCCAGGTACTCCTCAGACCCCAGGTACACCGATGACACTCCCAGGTACACCGCTCGACACCCCAGGTACACCTCTGACACTCCCAGGTAAACCTGATACTCCCAGGTACACCTCCGATACTCCCCAGGTACACCTCAGACACTCCCCAGGTACACCTCTGACACTCCCAGGTACACCATTGACACTCCCAGGTACACCTCTGACACAAGTAGGTACACCTCAGACACTCCCAGGTACACCTCTGATACTTCCAGCTACACCCTGACCTCCCAGGTACACCTCTGACACCCCAGGTACACCTCTGACACTCCCAGGTACACCTCTGACACTCCCAGGTACACCTCCGATACTCCCAGGCACACCTCCTGATACTCCCAGGCACACCTCAGACACCCCAGGTACACCCTGACACTCCAGGTACACCCCTGACACTCCCAGGTACACCTCTGACACAAGTAGGTACACCTCAGACACCCCAGGCACACCTCTGACACTTCCAGCTACACCCCTGACACTCCCAGGAACACCTCCGACACCCCAGGCACACCCTGACACTCCCAGGTACCTCTGACACTCCCTGGTACACACCTGACACTCCCCAGGACACCACTGACACTCCCAGGCACACCTCTGGCACCCCCAGGCACACCCTCTGACACTCCCAGGCACACTGCTGACACTCCCAGGTACACCTCTGAGACCCCAGGTATACTCTGACACTCCCAGGTACACCGCTGACACTCCCAGGCACACCGCTGACACTGGCAGGTCACATCTCTCTGACACTCCATGTACACCCCAGACACTTCCAGGTGCACCTCAGACACCCCAGGCACACCTCAGACACCTGAGGTACACCTCTGACACTCCCAGGTACACCTGACACTCCCAGGCACACCGCTGACACCCTAGGCACACTGGTGACACTCCCAGGCACACCTCTGACACCCCAGTCACACCTCTGACACCCCAGGTACACCTCTGATACTCCCACGTATACGTCTGACACTCCCAGGTACACCTCTGACACCCCAGGTACACCTCTGACACTCCATGTACACCTCAGACACTTCCAGGTACTCCTCAGACACTCCCAGGTACACCGATGACACTCCCAGGCACACCTGCTGACACCCCAGGCACATCCCTGAAACTCCCAGTGCACACCTCTGACACTCAGGTACACCGCTGACACTCCCAGGTACACCGCTGACACTCCCAGGTACACCCCTGACACTCCCAGGTTCACCTCTGACACTCCCTGGTACACCTCTGACCCTTCCAGGTACACCCCTGACACTCCCAGGTACACCTCTGACACTCCCAGGTACACCTCAGACACTCCCAGGAACACCTCTAACACTCTCAGGTACACCTCCGATACTCCCAGGTACACCTCCGATACTCCCAGGTACACCTCTGACACTCCCAGGTACTCCTCTGACACTCCCTGGTTCACCTCTGACACTCCCAGGTACACCTCTGACATTCCCAGGTACACCACTGACCCTCCCAGGTGCACCACTAACACTCCCAGAAACACCTCAGACACTCCCAGGTACACCTCTGACAATCCCAGGTACACCACTGACACTCCCAGGTACACCTCTGGCACTCCCAGGTACACCTCTGACACTCCCAGGTACACCTCAGACACTCCCAGGCACACCTCTGACACTCCATGTACACCTCTGACATTCCCAGGTACACCTCAGACACTCACCAGGCACACCCCTCTGACACTCCCAGGCACACACCTGACACTCCCAGGTACACCACTGACACCCCAGGTACACCCTGGCACTCCCAGGTACACCTCCGACACCCCAGGTACACCGCTGACACTCCCAGGTACACCTCTGACACCCCAGGCACACCGCTGACACTCCCAGATACACCAATGACACTCCCAGGTACACCTCTGACACCCAGGCACACTGACACTCCCAGGCACACCTCTGACACTCCCAGGTACACCTCTGACCCCAGGCACACCTCAGACACTCACAGGTACACCTTTGACACCCCAGGTACACATCTGACACTCCCCTGGTACACCACTGACACCCCAGGCACACCTCTGACACTGCAGGTACACCTCAGACACCCCAGGTACACATCTGACACTCCCTGGTATACCCCTGACACCCCAGGCACACCCCTAACACTCCCAGGTACACCTCTGACACTCCCAGGTACACCTCAGACACTCCCAGGTATACCTCTGACACTCCCCAGGTACACCTCCGATACCCCAGGTACACCTCCGATAATCCCAGGTACACCTCTCTGATACTCCAGGTACCCTCTGACACTACCTGGTTCACCCTCTGACACCCCAAGTACACTTCAGACACTCCCAGGCACACCTGTGATACCTGCACACCTATGACACTCCCAGGTACACCTCTGACACTCCCCAGGTACACCTCCGATACTCCCAGGTACACCTCCTGATACCCCAGGTACACCTCTGACACTCCCAGGTACTCCTCTGACACTCCCAGGCACACCCTGACACTCCCAGGTACACCTCTGACACTCCCAGGCACACCTCCCATACTCCCAGGTACACCTCCGATACTCCCAGGTACACCTCAGACACTTCCCAGGTACCTCTGACACTCCCAGGTACACCCCTGACACCCCAGGCACACCTCTGACACAAGTAGGTACACCAGACACTCCCAGGCACACCTCTGACACTTCCAGCTACACCCCTGACACTCTCAGATCACCTCCGACACCCTAGGCACACCTCTGACACCCCAGGCACACCTCTGACACTCCCACACACCCCTGACACTCCAGGTACACCCCTCAGCACTCCCAGTACACCTCTGACACTCCATGTACACCTCTGACACTCCCAGGTACACCTCCGACACCCCAGGCACACCCCCGATACTCCCAGGTACACCCTCTGACACCCCAGGCACACCTCTGACACTCCCAGGTACACCCCGACACTCCCAGGCACACCTCTGACACCCCAGGCACACCTTGACAACCCCAGGTACACCCTCTGACACTCCCAGGCACCCCTCACACCCAGGCACACCTCGACACTCCCAGGTACACCCTCGACACTCCCAGGTACACCTCTGACACTCCCAGGCACACTCAGACACTCCAGGTACACCTCTGACACTCCGGCACACCCCTGACACTCCCAGGTACACCATTGACACCCCAGGTACACCTCTGACACTCCCAGGTACGCCAACACTCCCAGGCACACCTCTGACACTCCAGGTACACCTCAAACACATCCAGGTACACCTCAGACACCTCCCAGGCACACCTCAGACACCCCAGGTACACCTCTGACACTCCCAGGCACACCCTCGACACTCCCCAGGCACACCTCTGACACACGCAGGTACACCCCAGACACTCCCAGGTACACCTCTGACACTCCCAGGTACACCCCAACCCTCCCAGGAACACCTCCTGACACTCCCAGGTACACCTCTGACACTCCCAGGTACACCTCACTCCCAGGTACACCTCCTGACACCCCCAGGTACACCTCTGATACTCCCAGGTACACCTCTGATACTCCCAGGTATACCTCTGACACTCCCAGGTACACCTCTGACACCCCTGGTTCACCTCTGACACCCCAGGTACACCTCTGACACTCCCAGGCACACCTCTGACACCAGGCACACCTCTGACACTCCCAGGTACACCCCTGACACTCCCAGGTACACCTCACACACCCCAGGTACATCTCTGACACTCCCCAGGTACACCCTCTGACATTCCCAGGCACACCACCTGACACTCCCCAGGTGCACCACTGACACACTCCCAGGTACACTCTGACACTCCTAGGTACACCTCTGACAATCCCAGGTACACCCCTGACACCCCAGGCACACCCTGACACCCCAGGTACACCTCATGACACTCCCAGGCACACCCCTGACAATCCCAGGTACACCTCTGGCACTCCCCAGGTACACCTCTGACACTCCCCAGGCACACCGCTGACACCCCAGGCACACCGCTGACACTGCCAGGCACACCTCTGACACTCCATGTACACCTCAGACACTTCTAGGCACACCTCAGACACTCCCCAGGCACACCACTCCCCAGGTACACCTTGACACTCCAAGGCACACTGCTGACACTCCTAGGTGCACCGCTGACACTCCCCAGGTACACCCCTGACACTCCCAGGTACACCTCTGACACTCCCCAGGTACACCTCTGACACTCCCAGGTACACCTCTGCTCTCTCCCAGGTACACCTCCGATACCCCAGGCACACCTCGATACTCCCCAGGTACACCTCAGACACTCCCAGGTGCACACCTCTGACACTCCCAGGTACACCCCTGACACTCCCAGGCACACCCTGACTCAAGTGCAGGCACACCTCAGACACCCCAGGTACACCTCTGACACTCAGCTACACCCTGACACTCCCAGGAACACCTCCGACACCTCCGGCACACCTCTGACACCCCAGGCACACCTCTGACACTCCCAGGCACACCTCCTGAAACTCCCAGGCCACCCTGACACTCCCAGGTACACCCTTTGACACCCCAGGTACACCTCTGACACCCCTGGTTCACCTCTGACACCAGGTACACCTCTGAGACCCCAGGCACACCTTGACACTCCCAGGTACACCTCTGACACTCCCAGGCACACCCTCTGACACTCCCAGGTACACCTCTGACACTCCCAGGCACACCTCGATACTCCCAGGCACACCCTGACACTCCCAGGTACCCTCTGACACTCCCCAGGCACACCCCACACACTCCCAGGCACATCTCTGACACTCCCAGGTACACCTCTGACATTCCCACACCACTGACACTCCCAGGAGCACCACTGACACTCCCAGGCACACCTCAGACACCCCGGTACACCCCTGACACTCCCAGGCACCACTGACACTCGCAGGTACACCTCAGAAACTCCCAGGTACACCGCTGACACCCCAGGCACACCGCTGACACTGCCAGGTACACCTCTGACACTCCAGTGTACACCCCAGACACTTCCAGGTACACCTCAGACACCCCCAGGCACACCTCAGACACTCCCAGGCACACCTTGACACTCCCAGGTACACCTCTGACACTCCCAGGCACACCTACGATAACTCCCAGGTACACCTCCGATACTCCCCAGGCACACCTCAGACACCCCAGGTACACCTCTGACACTCCCAGGCACACCCCCTGACACTCCCAGGTACACCCTGACACAAGTAGGTACACCTCAGACACTCCCAGGCACACCTCTGACACTTCCAGCTACACCCCTGACACCTCAGAACACCTCCTCCGACACTCCCAGGCACACCTCTGACACTCCCAGGCACACCTCTGACACCCAGGTACGCCTCCCCTGAACCCCAGGTACACCTCCGATACCCCAGGCACACCTATGATACTCCCAGGTACACCTCTGACACTCCCCAGGTACACCTCTGACACTCCTTGCATACCCCTGACACTCCCCAGGCACCTCTGAGACTCCCAGGCACACCTCTGACACTCCCAGGTACACCCTATGAACTCTGGTACACCTCTGACACTCCCAGGCACACCTGACACCCCCAGGCACACCTCCGATACCCCAGGTACACCTCAGACACTCCCAGGTACACCTCTGACACCCCAGGCACCCCTGACACTCCCAGGCACACCCCTGACACTTCCAGGTACACCACTGACACTCCCAGGTACACCCCTGACACCCCCAGGCACACTCTGACACTCCCAGGTACACCTCTGACACCCCATGTACACCAAACACATCCAGGTACACCCCAGACACCCCAGGCACACCCTCAGACACTCCCAGGTACACCTCTGATAATTCCCAGGTACACCCCTGACACTCCCAGGCACACCCTGACACCTAGGTACACCTCAGACACTCCCATGTACACCTCTGACACTTCCAGGTACACCCAACCCTCTCAGAACACCTCACGACACTCCAGGTACACCTCTGACACTCCCAGGTACACCTCCTGGCACTCCCAGGTACACCTCTGACACCCCAGGTACACTCCTGACACTCCCAGGTACACCCCTGACACTCCCAGGCACACCTCTGACACTCCCAGGTACCCTCTGACACCCTGGTTCACCTCTGACACCCCAGGTACACCTCTGAGACCCCAGGTACACCTTGACACCCCAGGTACACCTCTGACACTCCCAGGCACACCCTCTGACACTCCCAGGCACACCTCTGACACTCCCAGGTACACCTCCGACACTCCCAGGTACACCTCACACACTCCCCAGGTACATCTCTGACTGTACACCTCACATTCCCAGGTACACCACTGACACTCCCAGGTGCACCTCTGACACTCCCAGGTACACCTCAGACACTTAGGTACACCTCTGACAATCCCAGGTACACCCCCTGACACTCCCAGGTGGCACACCCTGAACTCCCAGGTACACCTCAGACACTCCCAGGTACACCTCTGACAATCCCAGGTACACCTCTGACACTCCCCAGGCACACCTCTGACACTCCCAGGCACACCGCTGACACCCCAGGTACACCTCTGACACTCCCAGGTACACCTCTGACACTCCAGGTACACCCCAGACACTCCAGGCACACCTCAGACACCCCAGGCACACCCCAGACACTCCCAGGTACACCTCTGACACTCCCAGGTACACCTCTGACACCCCAGGTGCACTGCTGACACTCCCAGGTACACCCCCCTGACCCTCCCAGGTACACCTCTGACACTCCCAGGCACACCTCTGACACCCCAGGCACACCCCTCTGTTCTCCCAGGTACACCTCCGATACCCCAGGCCTCCGACACTCCAGGACACCTCAGACACTCCCAGGCACACCTCCTGACACTCCCAGGCACACCCCTGACACTCCCAGGTACACCTCTGACCAAGCAGGTACACCCCAGACACTCCCCAGGTACACCTCTGACACTTCCAGCTACACCCCTGACACTCTCAGGAACACTCTGACACTCCCAGGTACACCTCTGACACTCCCAGGTACACCTCTGACACTCCAGGTACACCTCTGAGACTCCCAGGCACACCTCTGACACTCCCAGGTACACCTCTGACACTCCCAGGCACACCTCTGACACCCCAAGGACACCTCTGACACCCCAGGTACACCTGATACTCCCAGGTACACCTCTGACACTCCCAGGTACACCTCTGACACTCCCCAGGTACACCCCACACACTCCCAGGTACATCTCTGACACTCGCCCACCACTGACACCTGCAGGCACACCTCAGACGCCCCAGGCATACCCCTGGACACCCCAGGTACCTCTGACACACCCCTGGTTCACCCTGACACTCCCAGATACACCCCAGACACCCCAGGTACACCTATGACACCTGAGGCACCTTTGACGCCCCAGGCACCACTCTTGACGTCTCTATAAGTACCCTCTGACACCCCAGGTACACCCTGACACTCCCAGCCACCTCTGGGACACTCCCCAGATACACCCCCAGACACTCCCCAGGCACACCTCTGACACCCCGGAGGCACTTCTCTGACGCCCCAAGCACACCCCCACACCCCAGGCACATCCCTGACACCCCAGGCACACCCCAGACACCCCTGCAGGCACACTCCCAGACACTCCCAGGCACACCCCAGACACCCCAGCTGCACCTCTGACATTCCCAGGCACCTTTGACACCCCAGTACACCCCAACACCTAGGTACACCCCAGACACCCCAGTTACCCTCCTGACACACCCCTGTGTCACACCTCCTGACACCCAGTTTACACCCCTGACACTCTGCACACTCTGACACCCCAGTTAATCCTCTGACACCCCTGCAAGTGCCACCTTGTGACACTTAGGTACACCAGACACTTGCACACCCCCAGACACTCCCAGGTACACCCCTGACACTTCCAGGCACACCATTGACACTCCTAGGTACACCCTGACACTCCCAGGCACGCCGCCAACACTGCCAGGCACACCCTGACACTCCATGCACACCCCAAACACATCCAGGCACACTCCCCAGACACTCCCCAGGCAGGCCCCAGACACTCCAGGCACACCCTCTGACACCCCAGGCACACCCCTGACACCCCAGGTACACCTCTGACACACGAGGTACACCCCAGACACCCCATGCACACCTCTGACAATTTGGTGCACACCCCAACACTCTAGAACACCTGACACTCCTAGGCACACCTCTTGACACCCCCAGGCACACCTCTGACACTCCCAGGTACACCTCTGAGACTCCCAGGTACAACTCTGATACCCCTGCATACCTGATACCCCAGGCATACCCCTCTGACACCCCCAGGCACACCCCCACACCCAGGCACACCTCAGACAATTCCCAGCACACCTCAGACACCCCAGGCACACCTCTGACACCCACATACACCAAGTTACACCTGCCCCACACTCCCTGGCACACCTCCCACACCCCAGGCACACTGACACCCCAGGCACACCACTGACATCCCGAACACACCGCTGTCACCCCAGGCACACCCTCTGACACTCCAGCCCTGACACTTCCAGGCACACCTCTGACACCCCAGGCACACCTCTGACACTCCCAGCCACACCTCCGACACTCCCAGGTACATAACCCCTGACACTCCCAGGCACACCTCTGACACCCCCAGGACACTTCCTGACACCCCTGTGCACACCTCCCACACACCTGAAGCCACACCCCCTGACACTCCCCAGGTACACCCTGACACTCCCCATGCACACTCAATGACACTCCCAGGCACACCTCTGACACTTGCACACCTCTGACACTCCCAGGACACCTCTGACACTCCCAGGCACACTCCTGACACTTCCTGTACACCTCTAACACTCCCAGGCACTCCTCTGATACTCCCAGGAACCTCTCTGACACCCCAGGCACACCTGACACTCCCAGGCACACCTCTGACACTCCCCAGTGCACAAACCGACACCTAGGCACACCCCAGACACTCCCCAGGCACACCCTCAGACACCCCAAGCACACCTCTGACACCCCAGGCACCCCTGACACCCCATGCACACCCCCTGACACCCCCAGGCACACCTCTACACCCCAGGCACACCCCACCCCAGGCACACCCTCCTGACACTCCCAGGCACACCCACTGGACACTCCCCAGGCACACCTCTGACACTCCAGTCCTGACACTCCAGGCACACCCCTGACACCACCCAGGCACACCTGACACCCCAGGTACACCCCAGACACCCCAGTAACACATCCCACACCCCAGGCACACTCCGACACTCCCCAGCCACACCCCTGACACTCCCAGGCACACCCGACACCCCAGGCACACCTCTGACACCCAGGCACACCCTGACACTCCCAGGCACACCTCTGACACTCCCAGGCACCTCTGACACTCCCCAGGTACACCTGATACTCCCAGGTACACCCCTGACACTCCCAGTCACACCTCTGACACTCCCAGGCACACCTCTGACAATCCAGGCACACCTCTGACACTCCCTGGCACACCCTGACACTCCCAGGTACACCCCATGACACCTGTGCACATAATGACACTCCCAGGCATAACACTGACATCCCCAGGCACACCTCCTGACACTCCCAGGCACACCTGACATTCCCAGGCACACCTCCGACACCCCAGGTGCACATGAATGATACTCCAGCACACCTCTGACACTCCCAGGTACACCTCTGACACTCAGGCATGCCCTGACACTCCCACACACTCCTGTCATCCCAGGCACACCTCTGACACTCCCAGGCACACCCCTGACACTCCTCTGAGGTACATGATGACACCCCAGGTACACACCACTACATCCCAGGCACACTCCCGACACCTCTGGTCACACCTCTGACATCCCCAGGCACCTCCACTCCCAGGTACACCCTAACACTCCCAGGCATACCTCTGACACTCCCAGGCACACTCTGACACTCCCAGGCACACCTCTGACACTCCTGTCACACCTCTGACACCCCAGCCACACCTCCCACACCCCAAAGCCACACCCCTGACACCCCAGAACACCCCACACCCTGGCACACCCCCTGACACACTCAGGTACACCGCCACACCTGGCACACCTCTGACACCCCAGGCACACTTCTGACACCCAAAGCCACCCCTGACACTCCTGGCACACCCTGACACTCCCAGGCACACTCTCTGACACTCCCAGCACACTCTGACACTGACACCCCAGGCACACCCCATACACTCCCCAGGCACACCCCAGACACCCCAGGACACCTCTGACACTCCCAGGCACACCCCCTGACACTCCCCAGTACACCCTGACACTCCCAGGCACTGATATCCCAGGAACCCTCTGACACCCCAGGCACACCCCTGACACTCCCCAGCACACCTCAGACACCCCAGCCACACCCCAGACACCCCAGGCACACCCCTGACACCCCACACACACCCTGACACTAGGTGCACACCTCTGACACCCCAGGCACACCTCCTGACACTCCCAGGTACACCACTGACACTCCCAAATACACCGCTGTCACCCCAGGCACACCTCTTACACTTCCAGCCCTGACACTTCCAGGCACACCTTGACACTCCCAGACACTTCTGACACCCTAGTTACACCCGACCAGTTACACCCTGACACTCCCAGGCACACCCCCACACCCATGTCCATGAATGACACTCCCAGGCACACCACTGACATCTCCCAGGTACACCTCTGACACTCCCCAGGAACACCTCTGACATCCCCAAGTACACCTCCGACATCAGGTACACACTGACATCCCAGGCACACCTCTGACACCCAGGCACACCTCCTGACATCCTGGTGTACACCCCACATCCCAGGCACACCACTGACATCCCCAGTTACACCTCTGACACTCCCCAAACACACCGCTGTCACTCCCCAAGCACACCTCTGACACTTCCAGCACTGACACCTCCAGGCACACCTCTGACACTTCCAGGGACACTCTGACACTCCCAGTTGCCACCTGACACTCCCAGTTACACCCTGACACTCCCAGGTACACCTCCTGACAATCCCATGACATGAATGACACTCCCTGCACACCACTGACATCTCCCAGGCACACCCCTGACACTCCCAGGCACACCTCTGACATTCCCAGGCACACCTCCAACACCCCAGGCACACCACTGACATCTCCCAGTTACACCTCCTGACACCCCAACACACCGCTGTCACCCCAGGCACACCCCTGACACTCCAGCCTGACACTTCCAGGCACACCTCTGACACCCCAGGACACTTCTGACACTCCAGTGCCACACCTCCGAATCCAGTTACACCCCACACCCCAGGCACACCTCTGACAAT
>NW_024744210.1:0-21220 GCF_018991925.1 Homarus americanus | reverse complement strand
CTTCTACATATAATCAACACCTCACCCTATCAGGATTCAAACCCACGATCTTATAATTGTGACCGGGGTATGTTACCTCTGGGCCACCAGGACAATAAAAGCAGTCCTAGACTCTACTATATTTCACACAAAGACTGTTCAACGACCTTATGGCGCCATGAACCTCTAATGGGGACCACCGTGCCGCTTAGTTAATCAGAGCAACATTTTACCAAATCCGGCTTGGAAACACGAGGATCCATATATATTTCATTAGCCCAATAAATCACTCGGACGTCTACATATAATCAACACCTCACCCTACCTGGATTCAAACCCACGATCTTATAATTGTGACCGGGGTATGCTACCTCTGGGCCACCAGGACAATAAAAGCAGTCCTAGACTACTATATTTCACACAAAGCCTGTTCAACGACCTTATGGCGCCATGAACCTCTAATGGGGACCACCCGTGCCGCTTTGGTGATCAGGTCAACGTTTTACCAAATCTGGCTTCGAAACACGAGGATCCATATATATTTCATTAATGCCCAATAAAGCCATAGCGGACTTCTACATATAATCAACACCTCCTTACAAGTTTGAACCCACGATCATATAATTGTGACCGGGGAATGCTACCTCTGGGCCACCAGGACACTAAAAGCATTCCTAGACTCTGCTATATTTCACACAAAGCCTGTTCAACGGGCTTGTGGCACCGTGAACCTCTAATGGGGACCACCCGTGCCGCTTAGGTGATCAGAGCAACGTTTTACCAAATGCGGCTTCGAAACAAGGAGGATCCATAAATATTTCATTAGCCCGATAAAGCAAGCAGACTTCTACATATAATCAACACTTCACCCCACCAAGATTTGAACCCACGATCTTATAATTGTGACCGGGGAACACTACCTCTGGGCCACCAGGACAAGAAATGCAGTCCTAGACTCTGGTATATTTCACACAAAGCCTGTTCAACGAGCTTATGGCGCGGTGAAACTCTAATTGGGACCACCCGTGCAGCTTAGGTGATCAGAGCAACGTTTTACCAAATCCGGCTTCGAAACACGAGGATCCATATATATTTCATTAGCCCAATAAAGCATGCGAACTTCTACATATAATCAACACCTCACCCTATCAGGATTCAAACCCACGATCTTATAATTGTGACCGGGGTATGCTACCTCTGGGCCACCAGGACAATAAAAGCAGTCCTAGACTCTACTATATTTCACACAAAGACTGTTCAACGACCTTATGGCGCCATGAACCTCTAATGGGGACCACCCGTGCCGCTTAGTTAATCAGAGCAACATTTTACCAAATCCGGCTTGGAAACACGAGGATCCATATATATTTCATTAGCCCAATAAATCACTCGGACGTCTACATATAATCAACACCTCACCCTACCAGGATTCAAACCCACGATCTTATATTTGTGACCGGGGTATGCTGCCTCTGGGCCACCAGGACAATAAAAGCAGTCCTAGACTCTACTATATTTCACACAAAGCCTGTTCAACGACCTTATGGCGCCATGAACCTCTAATGGGGACCACCCGTGCCGCTTTGGTGATCAGGTCAACGTTTTACCAAATCTGGCTTCGAAAGACGAGGATCCATATATATTTCATTAGCCCAATAAAGCACGCGGACTTCTAAATATAATCAACACCTCACCCCACCAGGATTTGAACCCACGATCCTATAATTGTGACCGGGGAACGCTACCTCTGGGCCACTAGGAAAATAAAAGCAGTCCTAGACTCTGCTATATTTCACACAAAGCCTGTTCAACGAGCTTATGGCGCTGTGAACCACTATAGGGGACCACCCGTGCCGCTTAGGTGAACAGAGCAACGTTTTACCAAATGCGGCTTCGAAACACGAGGATCCATATATATTTCATTAACCCAATAAAGCACGCGGACTTCTACATATTATCAACGCCTCACCCCACCAGGATTTGAAGCCACGATCTTATAATAGTGACCGGGGAACGCTACCTCTGGGCCACCAGGACAATAAAAGCAGTCCTAGACACTCCTATATTTCACACAAAGCCTGTTCAACGAGCTTATGGCGCTGTGAACCTCTAATGGGGACAACCCGTGTCGCTTAGGTGATCAGAGCAACGTTTTACCAAATGCAGCTTCGAAACACGAGGATCCATATATATTTCATTAGCCCAACAAAGCACGCGGACTTCTTCATATAATCAACACCTAACCCCACCAGGATTCGAACCCACGATCTTATAATTGTGACCGGGGAATGCTACCTCTGGGCCACCAGGACAATAAAAGCAGTCCTAGACTCTGTTATATTTCACACAAAGCCTGTTCAACGAGCTTATGGCGCCGTGAACCACTATAGGGGACCACCCGTGCCGCTTAGGTGATCAGAGCAACGTTTTACCAAATGCGGCTTCGAAACACGAGGATTCAAATATATTTCATTAGCCCAATAAAGCACTCGGACTTCTACATATAATCAACACCTCACCCCACCAGGATTCAAACCCACGGTCTTATAATTGTGACCGGGGTATGCTACATCTGGGCCACCTGGAAAATAAAAGCAGTCCTAGACTCTACTATATTTCACACAAAGCCTATTCAACGACCTTATGGCGCCATGAACCTCTAATGGGGACCACCCGTGCCGCTTAGGTGATCAGATCAACGTTTTACCAAATCTGGCTTGGAAACACGAGGATCCATATATATTTCATTTCCCAATAAAGCACTCGGACTTCTACATATAATCAACACCTCACCCCACCAGGATTCAAACCCACAATCTTATAATTGTGACCGGGGTATGCTACCTCTGGGCCACCAGGACAATAAAAGCAGTCCTAGACTCTACTATATTTCACACAAAGCCTGTTCAACGAGCTTATGGCGCTGTGAACCACTATAGGGGACCACCCATGCCGCTTAGGTGATCAGAGCAAGGTTTTACTAAATGCGGTTTCGAAACACGAGGATCCATATATATTTCATTAGCCCAATAAAGCACGCGGACTTCTACATATAATCAACGCCTCACCCCACCAGGATTTGAAGCCACGATCTATAATTGTGACCGGGGAACGCTACCTCTGGGCCAACAGGACAATAAAAGCATTCGTAGACTCTGCTATATTTCACACAAAGCCTGTTCAATGAGCTTATGGCGCCGTGAACCTCTAATGGGGACCACCCGTGCTGCTTAGGTGATCAGAGCAACGTTTTACCAAATACAGCTACAAAACACGAGGATCCAAATATATTTCATTTGCCCAATAAAGCACGCGGCTTCTACATATAATCAACACCTCACCCCACCAGGATTCGAACCCACAATCTTCTAATTGTAACCGGGAAACGCTACCTCTGGGCCACCAGGACAATAAAAGCAGTCCTAGACTCTGCTATATTTCACACAAAGCCTGTTCAACGAGCTTATGGCGCCGTGAACCCCTAATGGGGACCACGAGTGCCGCTTAGGTGATCAGACCAACATTTTACCAAATGCGGCTTCGAAAGAAGAAGGATCCATATATATTTCATTAGCCCAATAAAGCACGCGGACTTCTACATTTAATCAACACCTCACCCCACCAGGATTTGAACCCACGATCTTATAATTGTGACCGAGGAACGCTACCTCTGGGCCACCAGAACAATAAAAGCAGTCCTAGACTCTGCTATATTTCACACAAGGCCTGTTCAACGAGTTTATGGCGCCGTTAACCTCTAATGGGGACCACCCATGCCGCTTAGGTGATCAGAGCAACGTTTTACCAAATGTGGCTTCGAAACACGAGGATCCATATATTTCATTAGCCCAATAAAGCATGCGGACTTCTTCATATAATCAACACCTCACCCCACCAGGATTCGAACCCACGATCTTCAAATTGTGACCGGGGAACGCTACCTCTGGCCCACCAGGACACTAAAAGCATTCCTAGACTCTGCTATATTTCACACAAAGCCTGTTCAACGAGCTTATGGCGCCGTGAACCTCTAATGGGGACCCCCCATGCCGCTTAGGTGATCAGATCAACGTTTTACCAAATCCGGCTTGGAAACACGAGGATCCATATATATTTCATTAGCCCAATAAAGCACTCGGACTTCAACATATAATCAACACCTCACCCCACCAGGATTTGAACCCACGATCTTATAATTGTGACCGGGGAACGCTACCGCTGGGCCACCAGGACAATAAACGCAGTAGTAGTCTCTGCTATATTTCACACAAAGCCTGTTCAACGAGCTTATGGCGCCGTGAACCTCTAATGGGTACTAACCCGTGCCGCTTAGGTGATCAGAGCAAAATTTTACCAAATGCGGCTTCGAAACCCGAGGATCCATGTATATTTCATTAGCCCAATAAAGCACGCGGATTTCTACATTTAATCAACACCTCACCACCAGGATTTGAACCCACGATCTTATAATTGTGACCGGGGAATGCTACCTCTGAGCCACCAGGACAATAAAAACAGTCTAGACTCTGCTATATTTTCACAAAAGCCTGTTCAACGAGCTTATGGCGCAGAAAGACACTCTAATAGGGACCCCCATTAAAGCAGGTGATCAGGCAACGTTTACCAAATGTGGCTGAAACCCGAGGATCCATATATATTTCATTAGACCATTAAAGCACAGCAGGACTTCTACATATAATCAACACCTCACCCCACCAGGATTTGAACCCACGATCTTATAATTGTGACCGGGAAATGCTACATCTGGTCCACCAGGACAATAAAAGCAGTCCTAGACTCTGCTATATTTCACACAAAGCCAGTTCAACGAGCTTATGGCGCCATGAACCTCTAATGGGGAACACCAGTGCCGCTTAAGTGATCAAAGCAACGTTTTACCAAATGCAGCTTCGAAGCACGAGGATCCATATATATTTCATTAGCCCAATAAATCACGCGGATTTCTTCATATAATCAACACCTCATCCCACCAGGATTCGAACCCACGATCTTCTAATTGTGACCGAGACGCTACCTCTGGGCCACCAGGACAATAAAAGCAGTCCTAGACTCTGGTATATTTCACACAAAGCCTGTTCAACGAGCTTATGGCGCCGTGAACCTCTAATGGGGACCCCCCGTGCAGCTTAGGTGATCAGAGCAACGTTTTACCAAATGTGGCTTCGAAAACCGAGGATCCATATATATTTCATTAGACCATTAAAGCACGCGGACTTCAACATATAATCAACACCTCACCCCACCAGGATTTGAACCCACGATCTTATAATTGTGACCGGGGAACGCTACCGCTGGGCCACCAGGACAATAAACGCAGTCCTAGTCTCTGCTATATTTCACACAAAGCCTGTTCAACGAGCTTATGGCGCCGTGAACCTCTAATGGGTACTAACCCGTGCCGCTTAGGTGATCAGAGCAAAATTTTACCAAATGCGGCTTCGAAACCCGAGGATCCATGTATATTTCATTAGCCCAATAAAGTACGCGGACTTCTACATTTAATCAACACCTCACCCCACCAGGATTTGAAGCCACGATCTTATAATTGTGACCGGGGAATGCTACCTCTCGGCCACCAGGACAATAAAAGCAGTCCCCGACTCTGCTATATTTCACACAAAGCCTGTTCAACGAGCTTGTGGTGAACTCCCTAATGGGGACCCACGAGGTGCAGCTTGATCCAGACCAACATTTTTGCCAAATAAACCCGAAGAAGAGAGGATCCATATATATTTCATTAGCCCAATAAAGCACGCGGACTTCTACATATAATCAACACCTCACCCCACCAGGATTTGAACCCACGATCTTCTAATTGTGACCGGGGAATGCTACCTCTCGGCCACCAGGACAATAAAACCAGTCCTAGACTCTACTATATTTCACACAAAGCCTGTTCAACGAGCTCATGGCACTGTGAACCTCTAATGGGGACCACCCGTGCCGCTTATGTGATCAGAGCAACGTTTACCAAATGTGGCTTCGAAACCGCGAGGATCCCTTATATATTTCATTAGCCCAAAAAAGCATGCGGACTTCTTCATATAATCAACACCTCACCCCACCAGGATTCAAACCCACGATCTTCGAATTGTGACCGGGGAACGCTACCTCTGGCCCACCAGGACACTAAAAGCAATCCTAGACTCTGCTATATTTCACACAAAGCCTGTTCAACGAGCTTATGGCGCCTTGAACCTCTAATGGGGACCCCCCGTGCCGCTTAGGTGATCAGAGCAACGTTTTACCAAATGTGGCTTCGAAACCCGAGGATCCATATATATTTCATTAGACCATTAAAGCACGCGGACTTCTACATATAATAAACACCTCACCCCACCAAGATTTGAACCCACAATCTTATAATTGTGACCGGGGGACGCTACCTCTGGGCCACCAGGACAATAAAAGCAGTCCTAGACTCTGCTATATTTCACACAAAGCCTGTTCAACGAGCTTATGGCGCCCTGAAACTCCAATGGGGACCACCCATGCCGCTTAGGTGATCAGACCAACATTTTACCAAATGCGGCTTCGAAACACGAGGATCCATATATATTTCATTAGCCCAATAAAGCACGCGGACTTCTTCATATAATCAACACCTCACCCCACCAGGATTCGAACCAACGATCTTCTAATTGTGAACCGGGGAACGCTACCTCTGGCCCACCAGGACACTAAAAGCATTCCGAGACTCTGCTATATTTCACACAAAGCCTGTTCAACGAGCTTATGGCGCCGTGAACCTCTCATGGTGACCCCCCGTGCCGCTTAGGTGATCCGAGCAACGTTTTACCAAATGCGGTTTCGAAACCCGAGGATCCATATATATTTCATTAGCCCAATAAAGCACGTGGACTTCTACATATAATCAACACCTCACCCCACCAGGATTTTAACCCATGATCTTATAATTGTGACCGGGGAATTCTACCTCTGGGCCACCAGGACAATAAAAGCAGTCCTAGACTCTGCTATATTTCAAACAAATCCTGTTCAACGGGCTTATGGCACCGTGAACCTCTAATGGGGACCACCCGTGCCGCTTAGGTGATCAGAGCAACGTTTTACCAAATGCGGCTTCGAAACACGAGGATCCATATATATTTCATTAACCCAATAAAGCACGCGGACTTCTACATATAATCAACACCTCACTCGACCAGGATTTGAACCCACAATCATATAATTGTGACCGGGGGACGCTACCTCTGGGCCACCATGACAATAAAAGTAGCCCCAGACTCGCTATATTTCACACAAAGTTCGTTCAACGAGCTATATACCGCGGAACTCCTAATGGGGGACCACTAGTGCCGCTTAGGTGATCAGACCAACATTTTACCAAATGCGGCTTCGAAAGAAGAAGGATCCATATATATTTCATTAGCCCAATAAAGCACGTGGACTTCTACATTTAATCAACACCTCACCCCACCAGGATTTGAACCCACGATCTTATAATTGTGACCGGGGAACGCACCCTCTGGGCCACCAGGACAATAAAAGCAGTCTTAGACTCTGCTATATTTCACACAAGGCCTGTTCAACGAGCTTATGGCGCCGTGAACCTCTAATGGGGACCACCCATGCCGCTTAGGTGATCAGAACAACGTTTTACCAAATGTGGCTTCGAAACACGAGGATCCATATATATTTCATTAGCCCAATAAAGCATGCGGACTTCTTCATATAATCAACACCTCACCCCACCAGGATTCAAACCCACGATCTTCTAATTGTGACCGGGGAACGCTACCTCTGGCCCACCAGGACACTAAAAGCATTCCTAGACTCTGCTATATTTCACACAAAGCCTGTTCAACGAGCTTATGGCGCCGTGAACCTCTAATGGGGACCCCCCGTGCCGCTTAGGTGATCAGAGCAACGTTTTACCAAATGTGGCTTCGAAACCCGAGGATCCATATATATTTCATTAGACCATTAAAGCAAGCGGACTTCTACCTATAATCAACACCTCACCCCACCTAGATTTGAACCCACAATCTTATAATTGTGACCGGGGGACGCTACCTCTGGGCCACCAGGACAATAAAAGCAGTCCTAGACTCTGCTATATTTCACACAAAGCCTGTTCAACGAGATTATGGCGCCGTGAAACTCTAATTGGGACCACCCGTGCCGCTTAGGTGATCAGACCAACATTTTACCAAATGCCGCTTGGAAACACGAGGATCCAAATATATTTCATTAGACCATTAAAGCACGCGGACTTCAACATATAATCAACACCTCACCCCACCAGGATTTGAACCCACGATCTTATAATTGTGACCGGGGAACGCTACCTCTGGGCCACCAGGAAAATAAACCAGTCCTAAACTCTGCTATATTTCACATTAAGACTGTTCAACGAGCTTATGGCGCCGTGAACCTCTAATGGGGACAACCCATGCCGCTTAGGTGATCAGAGCAACGTTTTACCACATGCGGCTTCAAAACACGAGGATCCATATATATTTCATTAGACCAATAAAGCACGCGGACTTCTACATATAATCAACACCTCACCCCACCAGGATTCAAACCCACGATCTTATAATTGTGACCGGGGAACGCTACCTCTGGGCCACCAGGACAATAAAAGCAGTCCTAGACTCTGCTATATTTCACACAAAGCCAGTTCAACGAGCTTATGGCGCTGTGAACCTCTAATGGGGACCACCCGTGCCGCATAGGTGATCAGAGCAACGTTTTACCAAATGCCGCTTTTGGAAACACGAGATCCATATATTCTATTAGCCCAATAAAGCACGCGATTTCTTCATATAATCAACACTCAATACCCCACGGGATTCGAAATAACGATCTTCACTCAGACCGGGGAACGCTACCCTCTGGCCCACCAGGACACTAAAAGCATCTGGACTCTGCTATATTTCACACCAAAGCCTGTTCAACGAGCTTATGGCGCCGTGAACCTCTAATGGGGACCACCCGTGCTGCTTAAGTGATCAGGGCAACGTTTTACCAAATCTGGCTTCGAAACACGAGGATCCATATATATTTCATTAACCCAATAAAGCACGCGACTTCTACATATAATCAACACCTCACCCCACCAGGATTTGAACCCACAATCTTATAATTGTGACCGGGGGACGCTAACTCTGGGCCACCAGGACAATAAACGCAGTCCTAGACTCTGCTATATTTCACACAGCTTGTTCAACGAAATATATGGAACTCTAATGGGTACTAACCTGCGGCCGCTTAGGGTGATCAGAGCAATGACAATGCGGCTTCAAACCCGAGGATCCATGTATATTTTATTAGCCTAATAAAGCACGCGGATTTCTACATTTAATCAACACTCACCCCACCAGGATTTGAACCCACGATCTTATAATTCAGACCGAATAAGTACCTCTCGCCACCAGACAATAAAAGCAGTCCTAGACTCTGCTATATTTCTCACACAAAGCCTGTTCAACGCAGAGCTTATGGCGCCGTGAACCTTTAATGGGGACCACGAAAAGCCGCTTAGGTGATCAGACCAACATTTTAACAAATGCGGCTTCGAAAGAAGAAGGATCCATATATATTTCATTAGCCCAATAAAGCACGCGGACTTCTACATTTAATCAACACCTCACCCCACCAGGATTTGAACCCACGATCTTATAATTGTGACCAGGGAACGCTACCTCTGTGCCACCAGGACAATAAAAGAGGTCTTAGACTCTGCTATATTTCACACAAGGCCTGTTCAACGAGCTTATGGCGCCGTGAACCTCTAATGGGGACCACCCATGCCGCTTAGGTGATCAGAGCAACGTTTTACCAAATGTGGCTTCGAAACACGAGGATCCATATATATTTCATTAGCCCAAAAAAGCATGCGGACTTCTTCATATAATCAACACCTCACCCCACCAGGATTCAAACCCACGATCTTCTAATTGTGACCGGGGAACGCTACCTCTGGCCCACCAGGACACTAAAAGCAATCCTAGACTCTGCTATATTTCACACAAAGCCTGTTCAACGAGCTTATGGCGCCGTGAACCTCTAATGGGGACCCCCCGTGCCGCTTAGGTGATCAGAGCAACGTTTTACCAAATGTGGCTTCGAAACCCGAGGATCCATATATATATTTCATTAGACCATTAAAGCACGCGGACTTCTACATATAATAAACACCTCACCCCACCAAGATTTGAACCCACAATCTTATAATTGTGACCGGGGGACGCTACCTCTGGGCCACCAGGACAATAAAAGCAGTCCTAGACTCTGCTATATTTCACACAAAGCCTGTTCAACGAGCTTATGGCGCCCTGAACCTCCCATGGGGACCACCCATGCCGCTTAGGTGATCAGACCAACATTTTACCAAATGCGGCTTTGGAACACGAGGATCCATATATATATCATTAGCCCAATAAAGCACGCGGACTTCTACATAATCAACACCTCACCCCACCAGGATTTAAACCCACAATCTTATAATTGTGACCGGGGAACGCTACCTCTGGGCTACCAGGACAATAAAAGCAGTCCTAGACTTCTGCTATATTTCACAAAAAGCCTGTTCAACGAGCTTATGGCGCTGCGAACCTCTAATGGGGACCATCCGTGCCGCTTACGTGATCAGAGCAACGTTTTTACCAAATGCTTCGAAACCCGAGGATCCATATATATTTCATTAGCCCAATAAAGCACGGATTCTACATATAATCAACACCTCACCCCACCAGGATTTTAACCCATGATCTTATAATTGTGACCGGGGAATTCTACCTCTGGGCCACCAGGACAATAAAAGCAGTCCTAGACGCTGCTATATTTCAAACAAATCCTGTTCAACGGGCTTATGGCACCGTGAACCTCTAATGGGGACCACCCGTGGCGCTTAGGTGATCAGAGCAACGTTTTACCAAATGCGGCTTCGAAACCCGAGGATCCATGTATATTTCATTAGCCCAATAAAGCACGCGGACTTCTACATTTAATCAACACCTCACCCCACCAGGATTTGAACCCACGATCTTATAATTGTGACCGGGAAATGCTACCTCTGGGCCACCATGACAATAAAAGCAGTCCTAGACTCTGCTATATTTCACACAAAGCCTGTTCAACGAGCTTATGGCGCCGTGAACTCCTAATGGGGACCACTAGTGCCGCTTAGGTGATCAGACCAACATTTTACCAAATGCGGCTTCGAAAGAAGAAGGATCCATATATATTCCATTTACCCAATAAAGCACGCGGACTTCTACATTTAATCAACACCTCACCCCACCAGGATTTGAACCCACGATCTTATAATTGTGACCGGGGAACGCTACCTCTGGGCCACCAGGACAATAAAAGCAGTCTTAGACTCTGCTATATTTCACACAAGGCCTGTTCAACGAGCTTATGGCGCCGTGAACCTCTAATAGGGACCACCCATGCCGCTTAGGTGATCAGAGCAACGTTTTACCAAATGCGGCTTCGAAACACGGGGATCCATATATATTTCATTAGCCCAATAAAGCATGCGGACTTCTTCATATAATCAACACCTCACCCCACCAGGATTAGAACCCACGATCTTCTAATTGTGACCGGGGAACGCTACCTCTGGGCCACCAAGACACTAAAAGCATTCCTAGACTCCGCTATATATTTCACACAAAGCCTGTTCAACGAGCTTATGGCGCCGTTAACCTCTAATGGGGACCACCCATGCCGCTTAGGTGATCAGAGCAACGTTTTACCAAATGTGGCTTCGAAACACGAGGATCCATATATTTCATTAGCCCAATAAAGCATGCGGACTTCTTCATATAATCAACACCTCACCCCACCTAGATTTGAACCCACAATCTTATAATTGTGACCGGGGGACGCTACCTCTGGGCCACCAGGACAATAAAAGCAGTCCTAGACTCTGCTATATTTCACACAAAGCCTGTTCAACGAGCTTATGTCGCCGTGAAACTCTAATGGGGACCACCCGTGCCGCTTAGCTGATCAGACCAACATTTTACCAAATGCGGCTTCGAAACACGAGGATCCATATATATTTCATTAGCCCAATAAAGCACGCGGACATCTTCATATATTCAACACCTCACCCCACCAGGATTCGAACGAACGATCTTCTAATTGTGACCGGGGAACGCTACCTCTGGCCCACCAGGATACTAAAAGCATTCCGAGACTCTGCTATATTTCACACAAAGCCTGTTCAACGAGCTTATGGCGCCGTGAACCTCTAATGGTGACCCCCCGTGCCGCTTAGGTGATCAGAGCAACGTTTTACCAAATGTGGCTTCGAAACCCGAGGATCCATATATATTTCATTAGACCATTAAAGCACGCGGACTTCAACATATAATCAACACCTCACCCCACCAGGATTTGAACCCACGATCTTATAATTGTGACCGGGGAATGCTACCTCTGGGCCACCAGGACACTAAAAGCATTCCTAGACTTTGCTATATTTCACACAAAGCCTGTTCATCGAGCTTATGGCGCCATGAACCTCTAATGGGGACCACCGTGCCGCTTAGGTGATCAGAGCAACGTTTTACCAAATCCAGCTTGGAAACACGAGGATCCATATATATTTCATTAGCCCTGTAAAGCACGCGGACTTCTACATATAATCAACGCCTCACCCCACCAGGATTTAAAGCCACGATCTTATAACTGTGACCGGGGAATGCTACCTCTGTCCACCAGGACAGTAAAAGCAGTCCTAGACTCTGCTATATTTCACACAAGCTCTGCAGTTCAATTTTAGCTTATGGCGCCTGTGAACCACTATAGGGGGTCCACCCAAACAAGTGTAGGGGTAGATCAGGAGTAATTGGTTTAACAAATGCGTGTTTCAAAATGGTGAATTTATATATTTCTATTAGCCCAATAAAGCACGCGGATTCCCTACATATAATCAACACCACCCCTCTAGGATCCAACTCAATAATCTTATAATTGTGACCGGTGCTACCTCCTGGGGCTGCTACCAGGACAATAAAGCAGTCCTAGACTCTACTATATTTCACAATAAAGCCTGTTTAACGAGCTTATGGCGCCGTGAACCTCTAATGGGGACCACCCGTGCTGCTTAGGTGATCAGAGCAACGTTTTACCAAATGCGGCTTCAAAACATGAGGCTCCATATATATTTCATTGCCCAATAAAGCACGCGGCTTCTGCATATAATCAACACCTCACTCCACCAGGATTCGAACCAACGATCTTCTAATTGTGACCGGGGAACGCTACCTCTGGCCCACCAGGACACTAAAAGCATTCCGAGACTCTGCTATATTTCACACAAAGCCTGTTCAACGAGCTTATGGCGCCGTGAACCTCTAATGGGGACCCCCAGTGCCGCTTAGGTGATCAGAGCAACGTTTTACCAAATGTGGCTTCGAAACCCGATTATCCATATATATTTCATTAGACCATTAAAGCACGCAGACTTCAACATATAATCAACACCTCACGCCACCAGGATTTGAACCCACGATCTTATAATTGTGACCGGGGAACGCTACCGCTGGGCCACCAGGACAATAAAACCATTCCTAGACTCTGCTATATTTCACACAAAGCCTGTTCAACGAGCTTATGGCGCCGTGAACCTCTAATGGGGACCACCCATGCCGCTTAGGTGATCTGAGCAACGTTTTACAAAATGCGGCTTCGAAACACGAGGATCCATATATATTTCATTAGCCCAATAAAGCACGCGGACTTCTTCATATAATCAACACCTCACCCCACCAGGATTTGAACCCACGGTCTTATAATTATGACCGGGTGACGCTACCTCTGGGCCACCAGGAAACTAAAAGCATTCCTAGACTGTGCTATATTTCACACAAGGCCTGTTCAACGAGCTTATGGCGCCGTGAACCTCTAATGGGGACCACCCGTGCCGCTTAGGTGATCAGAGCAACGTTTTACCAAATGCGGTTTCGAAACCCGAGGATCCATATATATTGCATTAGCCCAATAAAGCACGCGGACTTCTACATATAATCAACACCTCGCCCCACCAGGATTTGAACCCACGGTCTTATAATTGTGACCGGGGGACGCTACCTCTTGGCCACCAGGAAACTAAAAGCATTCCTAGACTCTGCTATATTTCACACAAGGCCTGTTCAACGAGCTTATGGCGCCGTGAACCTCTAATGGGGACCACCCGTGCCGCTTAGGAGATCAGGTCAACGTTTTACCAAATGCAGCTTCGAAACACGAGGATCCATATATATTTCATTAGCCCAATAAAGCACGCGGACTTCTACATATAATCAACACCTCACCCCACCAGGATTTTAACCCATGATCTTATAATTGTGACCGGGGAATGCTACCTCTGGGCCACCAGGACAATAAAAGCAGTCCTAGACTGTGCTATATTTCACACAAAGCCTGTTCAACGGACTTATGGCACCGTGAACCTCTAATGGGGACCACCCGTGCCGCTTAGGTGATCAGAGCAACGTTTTACCAAATGAGGCTTCGAAACAAGGAGGATCCATAAATATTTCATTGGCCCAATAAAGCAAGCAGACTTCTACATATAATCAACACCTCACCCCACCAGGATTTGAACCCACGATCTTATAATTGTGACCGGGGAACGCTACCTCTGAGCCACCAGGACAATAAATGCAGTCCTAGACTCTGGTATATTTCACACAAAGCCTGTTCAATGAGCTTATGGTGCCGTGAACCTCTAATGGGGACCACCCGTGCCGCTTAGGTGATCAGAGCAACATTTTATCAAATCCGGCTTGGAAACACGAGAATCCATATATATTTCATTAGCCCAATACATCACCGACGTCTACATAATCAACACTCCCACCCTACCAGGACCCAAACCCATCGATCTTATAATTGTGACTGCATGCTACCTGGGCCACTAGGACACAAAGTAGTCCTAGATTCTACTATATTTCACATTAAAGCCTGTTCAACGACCTGAGTGGCGCCGCGAACTTAATAATTCACCTGCCGCTTAGGTGATCAGGTCAACGTTTTACCAAATGCAGCTTCGAAACACGAGGATCCATATATATTTCATTGGCCCAATAAAGCACGTGGACTTCTACATATAATCAATGCCTCACCCCACCAGGATTTTAACCCATGATCTTATAATTGAGGACCGGGGAATGCTACCTCTGGGCCACCAGGACAATAAAAGCAGTCTTAGACTCTGCTATATTTCACACAAAGCCTGTTCAACCAGCTTATGGAGCTGTGAACCTCTAATGGGGACCATCCGTGCCACTTAGGTGATCAGAGCAACGTTTTACCAAATCCGGCTTCGAAAAACAAGTATCTATATATATTTCATTAGCCCAATATAGCACGCGGACTTCTACATATAATCAACACCTCACTCCACCAGGATTCGAACCCACAATCTTATAATTGTGACCGAGGAACGCTACCTATGGGCCACCAGGACACTATAAGCAGTCCTAGACTCTGTTATATTTCACACAAAGCCAGTTCGACGAGCTTATGGCGCTGTGAACCACTATAATGGAACCACCCGTGCCGCTTAGGTGACCAGATCAACGTTTTACCAAATGCGCTCAAACACAAAGATCCAGGAGGCTTCACGCAGGCCCAATAGTAGGCAGACTTGCAGCATATAATCAACACCTTCACCCCACCAGAATTTTGAACCCACGCCTTATAATCAGACCGGGGAACTTATCTTCACAGCAGACAAAGCAGTCTCCAGACTGCTATATTTCACACAAAGCCTTGTTCAACGAGCTTATGGTTACGAACTCTAATGGGGACCACCGCGGCCGCTTAGGGTGATCAGAGCAATCGGTTTTACCAACCGCTTGGAAAACACGAGGATCCATATATTCTATTAGCCTAATAAAGCAATTTCTCGGACTTCTGGCATTGTCAACACTCTCACCCACCAGGATTCATAAACCCACATCTTATAATTCAGACTGCATGCTACCTCTGGGCCACAAGGACAATAAAACCATTCCTAGACTCTGCTATATTTCACACAAAGCCTGTTCAACGAGCTTATGGCGCCGTGAACCTCTAATGGGGACCACCCATGCCGCTTAGGTGATCAGAGCAGCGTTTTACCAAATGCGGCTTCGAAACACGAGGATCCATATATATTTCATTAGCCCAATAAAGCACGCAGACTTCTTCATATAATCAACACCTCACCCCACCAGGATTTGAACCCACGGTCTTATAATTATGACCGGGGTATGCTACCTCTGGGCCACCAGGACAATAAAAGCAGTCCTAGACTCTACTATATTTCACACAAAGCCTGTTCAACGACCTTATGGCGCCATGAACCTCTAATGGGGACCACCCGTGCCACTTAGGTGATCAGGTCAACGTTTTACCAAATGCAGCTTCGAAACACGAGGATCCATATATATTTCATTGGCCCAATAAAGCACGTGGACTTCTACATATAATCAACGCCTCACCCCACCAGGATTTTAACCCATGATCTTATAATTGAGGACCGGGGAATGCTACCTCTGGGCCACCAGGACAATAAAAGCAGTCCTAGACTCTGCTATATTTCACACAAAGCCTGTTCAACGAGCTTATGGAGCTGTGAACCTCTAATGGGGACCATCCGTGCCACTTAGGTGATCAGAGCAACGTTTTACCAAATCCGGCTTCGAAAAACAAGTATCTATATATATTTCATTAGCCCAATATAGCACGCGGACTTCTACATATAATCAACACCTCACTCCACCAGGATTCGAACCCACAATCTTATAATTGTGACCGATGAACGCTACCTATGGGCCACCAGGACACTATAAGCAGTCCTAGACTCTGTTATATTTCACACAAAGCCAGTTCGACGAGCTTATGGCGCTGTGAACCACTATAATGGAACCACCCGTGCCGCTTAGGTGACCAGATCAACGTTTTACCAAATGCGGCTTCGAAACACAAAGATCCATATATATTTCATTAGCCCAATAAAGTAGGCAGACTTCTACATATAATCAACACCTCACCCCACCTGGATTTGAACCCACGCTCTTATAATTGTGACCGGGGAACGCTACCTCTGGGCCACAAGGACAATAAAAGCAGTCCTAGACTCTGCTATATTTCACACAAAGCCTGTTCAACGAGCTTATGGAGCCATGAACCTCAAATGGGGACCACCCGTGCCGCTTAGGTGATCAGAGCAACGTTTTACCAAATCCGGCTTGGAAACACGAGGATCCATATATATTTCATTAGCCCAATAAAGCACTCGGACTTCTACATATTGTCAACACCTCACCCCACCAGGATTCAAACCCACAATCTTATAATTGTGACCGGGGTATGCTACCTCTGGGCCACAAGGACAATAAAAGCAGTCCTAGACTCTACTATATTTCACACAAAGCCTGTTCAACGAGCTTATGGCGCTGTGATCCACTATAGGGGATCACCCGTGCCGCTTAGGTGATGAGAGCAACGTTTTACCAAATGCGGCTTCGAAACAGAAGGATCCATATATATTTCATTAGCTCAATAAAGCACGCGGACTTCTACATATAATCAATGCCTCACCCCACCAGGATTTGAAGCCACAATCTTATAATTGTGACCGGGGAACGCTACCTCTGGGCCACCAGGACAATAAAAGCAGTCCTAGACTCAGCTATATTACACACAAAGCCTGTTCAACAAGCTTATGGCGCCGTGAACCTCTAATGGGGACCACCCGTGCCGCTTAGGTGATCAGAACAACGTTTTACCAAATGTGGCTTCGAAACACGAGGATCCATATATATTTCATTAGCCCAATAAAGCACGCGGACTTCTCCATAATCAACACCTCACCCCACCAGGATTTAAACCCACAATCTTATAATTGTGACCGGGGAACGCTACCTCTGGGCCACCAGGACAATAAAAGCAGTCCTAGACTCTGCTATATTTCACAAAAAGCCTGTTCAACGAGCTTATGGCGCTGCGAACCTCTAATGGGGACCATCCGAGCCGCTTAGGTGATCAGAGCAATGTTTTACCAAATGCGGCCAAACACGAGATCCATATATATTTCATTAGCCCAATAAAGCACGCTGACTTCTACATAATCAATCAACACCTCACCCCACCAGGATTTAAACCCACGATCTTTTAATTGTGACCGGGGAACGCTACCTCTGGGCCACCAGGATAATAAAAGCAGTCCTAGACTTCACAGATTAATAAAGCCTGTCTAACGAAGCTATGGCGTCAGGAACTTAATGGGGACCACCCACGCTAGGTGATCAGAGCAACGTTACCAACGCGCTTCAAAACACGAGGATCCATATATTTCATTAGCCCAATAAAGCACGCGACTTTTACATATAATCAACACCTCACCCCACCAGGATTCAACCCACGAGATCTTCTAATTCAGACCGAACGCCACTTGGGGCCACTAGGACAATAAAAGCAGTCCTAGACTTCAAGGAGGATTTCACACAAAGCCTGTTCAACAAGCTTATGGCGCCGTGAACCTCTAATGGGGACCACCCGTGCCGCTTAGGTGATCAGAACAACGTTTTACCAAATGCGGCTTCGAAACACGAGGATCCATATATATTTCAATAGCCCAATAAAGCACTCGGACTTCTACATATAATCAACACCTCACCCCACCAGGATTCAAACCTACAATCTTATAATTGTGACCGGGGTATGCTACCTCTGGGCCACAAGGACAATAAAAACAGTCCTAGACTCTACTATATTTCACACAAAGCCTGTTCAACGAGCTTATGGTGCTGTGAACCACTATAGGAGACCACCCGTGCCGCTTAGGTGATCAGAGGAACGTTTTACCAAATCCGGCTTGGAAACACGAGGATCCATATATATTTCATTAGCCAAGTAAAGCACTCGGACTTCTACATATAATCAACACCTCATCCCTCTAGGATTCAAACCCACAATCTTATAATTGTGACCGGGGTATGCTACCTCTGGGCCACCAGGACAATAAAAGCAGTCCTAGACTCTACTATATTTCACACAAAGCCTGTTTAACGAGCTTATGGCCGAACCTCTAATAAATTCACCCGTGCTGCCAGGGTGATCAGGAGCAACGTTTACCAAACAAGCTTCAAAAACATGAAGATCCAGAGAGTTCTCTGGCTGCCCAATAAAGCACGCGTTTCTACATATAGCAATCAACACCTCACCCCACCAGGATTCGAACCTACGATCTTCTAATCGCGACTGGGAACGCCACTTGGGCCACCAGGACAATAAAAGCAGTCCTAGACTCTGCTATATTTCTAATGACGAAGCCGTTCAACGAAAGCTTATGGAGCTGTGAACCTCTAATGGGGACCATCCGTGCCACTTAGGTGATCAGAGCAACGTTTTACCAAATCCGGCTTCGAAACACAAGTATCCATATATATTTCATTAGCCCAATAGAGCACGCGGACTTCTACATATAATCAACACCTCACTCCACCAGGATTCGAACCCACGATCATATAATTGTGACCAAGGAACGCTACCTCTGGGCCACCAGGACACTATAAGCAGTCCTAGACTCTTATATTTCACACAAAGCCTGTTCAACGAGCTTATGGCTCGGTGAACCACTATAATGGGACCACCCGTGCCGCTTAGGTGACCAGAGCAACGTTTTACCAAATGCGGCTTCGAAACACTAAGATCCATATATATTTCATTAGCCCAATAAAGCAGGCAGACTTCTACATATAATCAACATCTCACCCCACCAGGATTTGAACCCACGATCTTATAATTGTGACCGAGGAACGCTACCTCTGGGCCACCAGGACACTATAAGCAGTCCTAGACTCTTATATTTCACACAAAGCCTGTTCAACGAGCTTATGGCTCGGTGAACCACTATAATGGGACCACCCGTGCCGCTTAGGTGACCAGAGCAACGTTTTACCAAATGCGGCTTCGAAACACTAAGATCCATATATATTTCATTAGCCCAATAAAGCAGGCAGACTTCTACATATAATCAACACCTCACCCCACCAGGATTTGAACCCACGATCTTATAATTGCGACCGGGGAACGCTACCTCTGGGCCACCAGGACAATAAAAGCTGTCCTAGACTCTACTATATTTCACACAAAGCCTGTTCAACGACCTTATGGCGCCATGAACCTCTATTGGGGACCACCGTACCGCTTAGGTGATCAGAGCAACGTTTTACCAAATCCAGACTTGGAAACACGAGGATCCATATATATTTCATTAGCCCTGTAAAGCAAGCGGACTTCTACATATAATCAATGCCTCACCCCACCAGGATTTGAAGCCACGATCTTATAACTTTGTCCGGGGAACGCTACCTCTGGGCCACCAGGACAATAAAAGCAGTCCTAAACTCTGCTATATTTCACACAAAGCCTGTTCAACGAGCTTATGGCGCCGTGAACTGCTCATGGGGACCACCCGTGCCGCTTAGGTGATCAGAGCAACGTTTTACCAAATGCGGCTTCGAAACACGAGGATCCATATATATTTCCATTAGCCATAATAAAGCACGCGATTCTTACATATAATCACACCTCATTCCCCACTGTAGATTCGAACCCACGATCTCTAATTGTGACCAGAACGCTACCTCTAACGAGACAATAAAAAGCAGTCCTAGACTCTCATATTTCATCAAATGTCTGAATTGTTTTGTATGCCTTTAGAACCTCTCAATGGGATCCCCATACTGAAAGTAATCGTGAGAGCAACGTTTTACCAAATCCTGCTTCGAAACACAAGGATCCATATATATTTCATTAGCCCAATAGAGCACGCGGACTTCTACATATAATCAACACCTCACTCCACCAGGATTCGAACCCACGATCTTATAATTGTGACTGAGGAACGCTACCTATGGGCCACCAGGACACTATAAGCAGTCCTAGACTCTGTTATATTACACACAAAGCCTGTTCGACGAGCTTATGGCGCTGTGAACCACTATAATGGGACCACCCGTGCCGCTTAGGTGACCAGAGCAACGTTTTACCAAATGCGGCTTCGAAACACAAAGATCCATATATATTTCATTAGCCCAATAAAGTTGGCAGACTTCTACATATAATCAACACCTCACCCCACCAAGATTTGAACCCACGATCTTATAATTGTGACCGGGGAACGCTACCTCTGGGCCACCAGGACAATAAAAGCAGTCCTAGATTCTACTATATTTCA